>NC_079171.1:64793398-64809287 GCF_947568905.1 Ostrea edulis
TTGACCTTTGACCTTTTGACCTGAAAAACAATAGGGATCCTCTTCTACTCATAACTAACCCACATATGAAATATCATTATCATCAAGTGAATGGTTCTCAAGATATTGAGCGGACAACACATGGTCTACAGACCGACCGACAGGTGCAAAACAATATGCCCCCTCTTTTTCAAAGGGGGGCATAAATATGAAAGAACTAGGCCTACCTTAAATAGTTCAAGAGATATGAAATAGGTCGGGTTTTTCTTAAAGTAGGTCGAACTCCAAAGTCAAAAGATCAAACATCATTGTGTCACAATGTCTTACCATAAAAAATCTCAATACAAAATATGAAAGCTCTACCTAAAAATTAAATGGTTCCTGATATACTCATTAGGTTATGTTTTCTTAAAAGTAAATCAAACTCAGATATAGGTGACAAGATTAAAAGACATAATATGAAATGAAAGGTCTTGCCACAAGAAATCGATGTACAAGATATGAAAAGTCTACCTTTAATAGTTCAGGATATATTAAACTGGGTGTTAATAAAACGCAGAACGGAAAACAGAACGGAAGATGGAACGGAAAATAATTTATGCAATGTTATGAGGAGGTCAGCGTTTTGTAAAATCAAAAGGCTTATTATGAACAAGGGAAGCAGAAATTACAGAGAGAACAGGAAGTCATCCTCAGAATCCACAGTTCCATATGAATACCCCATACTAATGCATATATATGTATTTCAAAATATTGAATTTTCTGAATGAATTTACCGACAGGCACTTGCTTAATATTTTGGATAGTAAGAATCCGGTGTATATAAAAGGTTTGTCTCATTTAGGATGAATTGATGTGAAAGTTCGTACATTTACCGATATCCTGTAGATTAGTGTTGAACCCGAAGAGATACAGCAAGACTGAAACAGAATCAATGAAAACTAAGGTGAAGTTTACGATCCATAGTAAGAGGAATCAACAGATTTATTTCATAATAGAAAATGGTTAAAAGGTTAACAGAGAATTTATATGCTTGGATGGAATTAAAAGTCATCTCATTAATAATCTAAATGTTAAGATACAAGTATTTAGTTTAGAAATGAACTGCCAGAAGTCCCCCATATTGAACTAGGGCTGTGCGGTACACCGAAAATTTTGGTGCATCGCGATTCATTCCGTTCGATTCATTCCATCTTACCCCCGGGGGCCATGATTTTCAAAGATTTCGCTAGATATATTCACCTTTAAAACATTGATCCCATATTGTGGCCCCACCCTACCCATGGAGGCCATGATTTGAACAAACTCGAATCTGCTCTATGTCAGAAGCTTTAATACAGATGTAAAACTTATACGGTACCAATTTTGATGCACCAGATGCGTATTTTGACAAATAATGTCTCTTCAGTGATGTTCAACCGAAACGTTTGAAATCCGAAATAATTATGAAGTTTTAGATCTAAATATAGCCAAAAAACAGCGTGCCAAACAAGTGGAGCCAAATTCGTACAATGATAAGAGCTATGTATGAGGGAGATAATCCTTAATTTTGAAATGAATTTCTAAATTTTATAACAGCAATTAAATATACATCCGTATTTTCAAGCTAGTAACGAAGTACTTAGCTACTGGGCTGTAGAGACCCTCGGGGACTAACAGTCCACCAGCAGAAGCCTCAACCCAGGGGTCATAATGTAAAACTTATACAGTACCAATTTTGATGCACCAGATGCGCATTTCGACAAATAATGTCTCTTCAGTGATGCTCAATTGAAATGTTTGAAATCCGAAATAACTATGAAGTTTTAGAGCTAAATTAATAGCCAAAAACAGCGTGCCAAACAAGTGGAGCCAAATTCGTCCAATGATAAGAGTATGCATGAGGGAGATAATCCTTAATTTTGAAATGAATTTCATATCTGATCGGTCAACCGGATTCGATCGCCGATGGCCAGTTAGCTCAGTTGCTAGAGCGCATATATAATGACTAGAGATTCGGGGGGCCCAGGTTCAAATCCCGCTCTGGTCCAATGCACTTTCTCCCTTCCTGTTACCTTGGGTACTGTATACCAGCCCCTGCAATTGACAGGTGAAAATACCTCAGAGCTCCAGATAATTTTTTACCACAAAGAGTATTTACCCCCTGATTTTCAAATCAATGAGTATTTTGCTTTTCAGAAAAATTCAAAGTGTATTTTGTTAATTTACTGATTATCGTTGCTCTTTTGCATAGAAGATGTCATCAGATAAATGATACTTCTTCCGTTAAACTTTAACTTTATACTATCTAAAGGCCACTCCTGCTATTTACGGGGAAAATCCTTTGCAATTCTTTTTATTAAAACTATTCATTGTCATTGGGAATTTGATACTTATCATTGATGCATTAAATTTGAATATGTCAGACACTCAGTCACATGATTATGATCCACTTCTGTATATCATTGGTCGACGATTGATAATACAAGGTTTTTTTCCTGTGCTTTCGACCACACACTAACTCTTTAAGAAAGAAAGTATAACAAGTAGGCCTATATAATTATAGTGTTTTGAATTAACTCTTCCAATTTTTCAAAATTGTGATTGTCATCAAAACATATTTCATAGCGCTACATATCATGTATGATCAAGCCCTGGGCTAACCTCAATTCATATGAATAGATAATTCATATTTATATCGTACTACATATATCACAAATACGCGGACTAATACGCATTACTTTGGGAGTGTAAAGCGTATTTACATTCGCTAATGCGTAATTGTACGCATGATTTTTAACTTAAATGCGTATTTGGTAAAATTTAATGAGTATTTACGCTGATACGCACCTTATCTGGAGCTCTGAATTGCCTGATTAACATCCTGGGTTGATGTCTTCAAGCTGGTGGCCAGTTAGCTCAGTTGGTAGAGCACCTGACTAGAGATTCAGGGGGCCAACGTTCAAATCCCGGTCTGGGCTGTTGCATTTTCTTCCTTCCTGTTTCACATTCGACATGTTTTTGTAACACCCCCTCAGTTATGATATTGTGAATGTGTCTACCAACTTGAATACACATATCAACACTTTACATGCATCCCATGCCCCGGGCGGTCCTTCAGATGAGACCGCAAAAACCGAGGTCCCATGTCTCAGCAGTTGTGACATGATAAAGATCCCTCCCTGCTTAATGGCCATAAACGCCGAGCATAGGCCTAAATTTTGCAGCCCTTCACCGGCAACAGTGACGTCTCGATATGATTTAAATATTCTCAAAAGGGACATTAAACAATATTCAATCAATCAACACTTCGCGCAAGTCACATCCCTTGTCCACCATCTCCTGGTTAAAAATTGTATTTCCCTACGCGAGCCTTTGTAACATTATCTTACCTGTATAGCTTTGACATAAATCATTAATGATTATTTTTTCCATCAATATACAGTTAACTACAATAATCCCCTGGGGTGGGGCGACCCATTAATTTGTATCATTGTGGATTTTGAAAGGCTTTCCAAATATTTACCAATATATTCCTATATATTATACTTGAAACCCCTATAAAAGTCCCTTTTCAGTCTAGAGCTGCATGGTGATGTGCTTGCACAAATTCAAATCTTCTGTCGTCCTGCCCAGACCCCAAAGATCGAAAAACACATTAATCCACTGGGAATAGTAATTTGGTATCTAATAATTATTATAGTACACCATACCCACCCCCTAATAAAATACATACCTATATCTACATTGGGTTACTTAAGTTTGACAATGATCCCCCCACCCCTTCTCCCCCTATAATTTATAAAAATATCCTCATTCATGCAACTCGGGTAAAGGAAAATCACCATCAAAATAAGTAGTACCTACATGTAACAGTAATTTTCGCTAAGTACCTTCAAATATCCCTAAAATAAGCTCTCTTTCTGACCATGCTGCTTCGGCATCCATTTTCGTTTTCACTGCGTCTTCTGCTTCAGCAAGAAAGATAACTCTTGTTTTTAGCACTCGCGCATCCTCGAAACTTTCCGACACATTCCCGAGCCAATCGGTACATCACTCGGCCTTTTCCGGGAAATATTATTCCGAGCGATGTTCCGATTGATTCCCGAGCTTGCCGGAAAGCTGCAAACATAAGGTGGGCGTACAAATCAGAGACGGATCGAGAAAATTTTCCATAAGGGGACATCCACCAATGTAAATTTTCTAGCCAGAAAATATCATTATACAAAGCAGTCCCTGTTCTTGGGTGGATCCAAGAATTTTTTTTAAAGGGGTGTGGGATTTCTACCGTAATCTAATGAGAGGAATACTCCCTCATACAGAAAATCCTACATGTAACGGTAATCCCATCATAATCTAATGAGAGGAATACTCCCTCATACAGAAAATCCTACATGTAACAGTAATCCCATCATAATCTCATGAAAGAAATACTCCCTCACACAAAAAATCCTACATGTAAGAGAAAGCCCATCATAATGGGAGGAATACTCACTCATACAGAAAATCCTACATGTAACAGTAATCCCACCATAATCTCATGAGAGGACTACTCCCTCATACAGAAAATCCTACACGTAACAGTAATCCCAACATAATCTAATGCGAGGACTACTCCCTCATACAGAAAATCCTACATGTAACAGTAATCCCACCATAATCTAATGAAAGGAATACTCTCTCATCCAGAAAATCCTACATGTAATGGTAATCCCATAGTAATCTAATAAGAGGAATACTCCCTCATACAGAAAATCCTAGATGTAAGAGTAATCCCACCATAGTCTCATGAGAGTAATACTCCCTCATACAGAAAATCCTATCTGTAACAGTAATCCCACCATAATCTAATGAGAGGAATACTCCCTCATATAGAAAATTCTACACATAACAGCAATCCCATCATAATCCCATGAGAGGAATACTCCCTCATACAGAAAATCCTTCACGTAACAGCAATCCCACCATAATCTAATGAGAGGAATACTCCCTCATACAGAAAATCCTACATATAATAGCAATCCCACCATAATCCCATGAGAGGAATACTCCCTCCTACAGAAAATCCTTCACGTAACAGCAATCCCACCATATTCTAATGAGAGGAATACTCCCTCCTACAGAAAATTCTACACGTAACAGTAATCCCATTGTAATCTAATGAGAGGAATACTCCCTCACACAAAAAAAAATCCTACATGTAACAGTAATCTCACCATAATCTATTGAGAGGAATACTCCTTCCTACAGAAAATCCTACATGTAACAGCAATCCCTTTGTGTAAGGCCAAATTTGTTTCCGGTCGCCCGACCGACCCCAAATATATTCACCGACCTTACATATTTTTTCCTTCAATTTTCCGATTTCAATTTATCGATGTATGAACTATTACCCGAAATCATTTTGGTACGAGTTAACAATACCGATGACAACAGTGGTAGCAGAGGACAGTTTTTTTTTGGTTTTTCAACATGTGGGAAGGGGGTATACATCTGTCAGGTTATGACAGGTTAATGAATCAAAGTACTTAAAGTACTCGTGGGAGTTGAACATTGTGGAAATTCAGTTAGAACAGATAGCACTGGAAGGGTAAGGGGATAAATGACTGAATATTATCATGAGTTTAGATACAAATCAACTGTTGTTGTTTTTTCAAAGCGTTACAACAGCAAACATGGATAATGGAAGACCCATGGGCCACAAGGCTCCTCGAGTAACTGAAGTCGTGTTGTTGTTTTCTAGAATTTCACCCCTTTATATTCTCATGAAAAATGTGACCACATATTATGACCCAAACATTCAAATCAATATGGTTATCAATGCCTTGCAGTTATGAAGAAGTTTTTTCCCCTGTATATATACATTCAAGTTTAATCCTAGTTGTAGCTAATTCTAAGGATTCATTACTTGAAAAAGTAGTCCAATATGCTAAACTGTCACCTGAGTATACTACAGTCCTGTAGAGGATCAATGGAATGGTAAATGATTGTATAATAACTCAAAATAAATGAAATGCAAAAAAATTAAAAATTGTCCGGCATCGGAAATGCACAAGCCGAGTTGCGCAAGGAATGGGCATAGAGGGAACCGGCAGAAAAGTTCGCAAGAATTATCAAGCAGGGAGCAAAATTTTGCGTACATAAATTTCAGCAGACTTAAATCCTTTGTGACCTTGACATTTAACCCTTGACCAAAATCAATAGGCTTCTTTGTCTCATCAAGGGCGATAATCCATCTAAGTTTAATTGAGATCCTATAATTTGTTAAAAAATTATAGTGCAGAAAACAAAATTTTCTCCAAATTTCAGTCTATTTATAGCCACTGTGACTGTGACCTTGTGACCCCGGAATCGATAGGCTTCTTGTCTTACTTAATCGATCTAAGTTTGATTGAGATCCTATAATTCGTTCAAGAGCTATGGTGTGGAAAACAAAAGTTTCTCCAAATTTCAGTCTATTTATAGCCAGTGACCTTGACCTTTGACCTAGTGACCCCAGAATCGATAGGCTTCCTCATCTTACTGAGGGTGACAATCCATCTAAGTTTGAATGAGATCCTTTAATTTGCTCAAGAGCTATGGTGCGGAAATGAAATGTTGATGCGTGCCCGCCTGCCCGCCCAAAGGCACTTCATCAGATCATAAGCCGAGTTCGACTTCATCGCAACTCCGCTAAAAATGAAACACTAGTCAAATAATGTTATTTATTGCCAAGGTATTTGGGATATTATACTGTGGCTAAAACTGGGGGTGAATGAACCTGACAGTATGGGAAGCATATGGTGGAATCAGACTTGTGATGCTGGAAATCTATAGTGATTAATAAACTATGCATGTACAAGATCCATAACTATTTTTTTTCAGTTGGTGAGGGAGAATCCTCATGTCTCTTTCATCTGTAGACAAATAAACAATGTGTTTAGACCAGAGCAATTTCCAATCCTTTTTGCAGCATAAATTCAACATTGTGGCAACAGGGTTAAACTTTGATAGTGAAGTTATACATGGCAGCACCTTATCCCATGCTCTTAAAATTTCTGTTTGACACACACTCATGACATCCACTCAAACATTACAGAGTGCAGCAAAATCCCATTGTAATAGGGGATTCAAAATGGATAACTGGTACAAAATATGGTACATACTATTCAAAAAGGATAATGAATTTGATATATTGATGTGTTGGAAAAGGAAATTCTGACATCGGGGCTCTAAGCGTTTTCAAACATTGTCATTTGATAAGTGTTCTACATTTTTAAAAATAGAGATTAATATGTCTTTACATACTTAGGTGAGAAAGTTTCCATTATTCCTAGCCGAGACATACCATGTATGCACAAAAAATTCATAAACAAATATCACACTACTCACGTAGAAAATGTGGACCTTACCGTCATCAAGCGCCGCGAAACACGCCATTTCGAGATTTTCGTCGACGAAAGCTCGGTAACAGTAATGAATAAGGTACACTCATTTTGTATCTATTTTGTGACTTTCTTTATTAAAAGGAACAGTTCTCTAATGTGTAACGTGCAATTACTACGTAATTCAATAACTTGAAGCAGTTTCACTTTGCAACCGGATATAAGAAATTTTATTTCGTATTCCGATCCCAATCGAAAGTTGTTGACTGGGAATGACGTGTTTTAATTCAATATACATGTAACATCAAGCATTTTTTATATCACATTAAAAAAAACCAAATATATACACATACACAATGTTGTAGAGTTATTTCTTGTAAATTTTCTGAGGTTTCGCCACGGTGTCAATAGGTCTTGTGTGCAGTTGTCGTTCGTTTCCCTATCAATGTTTATAGGTGACGCTGCGCTACAAACGACAATTTTCAACCTTATCTTTTATTTTTCTATGTATATCAGTATCAATTTGATCGAAATCTTGTATTGAAATTGATTTGAATACAATGTCATTGCATTTACTTACATGTCAATTATCAAAATTAGATTAATTCAGAAAAGTTACATGGATTATTTAATGGCGGATGTTTATAAAAGTTTATGTTGATTTACCTAGGAGTAAATCAGCTGACACAGAACCCCCGCTGACGACCACTATACAAATCAATACAAATTACTGCGCAGAAAAGTGCGTGATGACCCAGGGAGATTGAACATAGTTCAACTCCCAAAAATCATACTACGCTGTTTTCTCAATATTTGTATTTCATATTAGTGTAGTTATTAAATTAGGGTCCTAAATTAAATGTCATCCATACATGTAGGTATTGCTGCACAAAACATGCCCTGAGCAGGTGACTCCTTCTTGCTTGGATTTTCTGTCATTTGGGCAAAATCCGCACCACCCCCACACCACCATCAGTACCAAGCCAGGGGATATAGACGCTGTGCGCAATCAAGAACCCTGTCTGACCTTCTTAAAAATCTACCTTTCATATGGGGCCATCCACCTTCCCTCTGAGCTACCTACCTTTTCCTGGGCCCTCTAGGTTTTAGTCTGAATTTCTTCAGCTGTTGACCACATGTCTTAGTTTCGCATTTGCACTCATCTATATACTAGGCATCATGGTGACACCTACATGTTGCATATCATTTTTTTCACTAAGCACTCAGCTACACTTGAAATGTATCCTAAAATTATTCTACACATTTTTACACATGCAATATCACTTCAAATATGGGGTATCTCCATTTTTTAAGAAACTTGACAGGGTCTATAGTGTGAAACTGTCCCCTGCTACCTTTAAAAATCCAGAGTTCCCATCTGATGGACTTCAACTCATATTTTTGAGAAATTTGACTTGTTCCGAGTGAAACTACACCAACCCGTCACGTCGACTGCCCTAAATCTGTTCGCAATAAATAAACTTTTTAAAAAAAACTACATATCTGTCTGATGTTGTCATTTTTGAGCACTGAGAGTGTTTACAATAAGAGCTCTGTGCCTAACAAATTCTATTACATGTAAATTGTATCTATGGTATAAGTGACCTAATATATAGTGCTACATGCTGTACATGTAATCATGAGAACCTGTGGAGAAGAAAATGGACTACAGAATGATGAAAGGACAGAACTGCTCTAAAAATCTAGAAAATTTCCAACTTCTAGGGCTGGGACGATTCAGGGTTAGCTCGATTCGGTTCGGTTTCGATTCAGAACAGCACGGTTCGGTTATTTTCGATTCGGTTCATGTTAGGTCCAATTTATCTAATGACACCACAAAAATTAACAATTTTAATGAGTAGCATATTTGATTTGATTTTATTCAAGTTATATAACTATAAGTCGTCATTTGTAAACAACATATCTATTCATAATGGCATTTTATAACTTTTATAGAAAAAAGAAAACACTGACAGTCTATCAAAATTTGTTATATTAATGTGCTGCATCAGATATGGATTATTAAACAAATCTATAGTGAATCTAAAATGTATATGATATTGTTTTCATTGATATGCAAAAATTCAGCAATTCTATCAATTGAGTCTTTGAAAATCTCTCCTTTATTGGTTTACTTCTCTTTCATATTAACTGTCAAATCTGTGTCATTACCTACGATGTTGATTTCACTCCACCACTGACAGAAATGCTATATGTCATGTAAAGATAAATTGCAATGACCTTACGGACCATATTCTGTTGGTATCTGAGTGGTGAAAATGCTAACTCTCAACACAGTGGTGATTTAAATCTCTGTTGCATAAAAAACCACATCATTCGGACGCCATATTTGTTGTTTTGGTGTAAGTAAAATCTAAACCGAACCGAAACGAAATCCGGAATTTGTAATCGGTGCATCGAATCGAATGGTATGAAATTTTCGGTGCACCGCACAGCCCTACCAACTTCACTGCCTATATGTTTACATATTCTACATGAATGGACCTGAAATAGGCTCTGATTAAGTGACTTACTCTCCAACAAAACTTTCAATCCATGTCGTCTTCCTAAATTCTTTTTTAAGCTCTCCTGATGGTGAAAACAAAAGTAGTAAGCACAACAGATGATGGTCAAAGGGAGGTAATTAACAAACAGACCAGAACTAGTTCAATCAAACTGATCAATATGCTTTTCTGAAGGCCTGACTCTGGGAAATGTGTTTTGAAAAGGACAAGTAATGAACATTCTATCTACATTAAGCACTTCCCTTATCTCTTGAACAATATTTATACAACGTGATACCCCCCTAACTCACAACTCTAAAAATACAAGCATCTCCCCCATTTGCACAGTGCTTGTAAGAAATTCAAGAATTAAACATGAGGACAACAAACACCTATCGAAGAAACCGAGGCAAAAAAACTAAGCTATATCAAGCCAGGACATACCTATTTCCCTCAACATTCTGACGCCCGAGCTGGTGCCCTCCGAGACGCTGATGCACCTGCTGGTTCGAGTACATGTGACCAAAACACAGAGTGGGACCGTCCAAGTCTTGACAAATACTGGGATGCTGTGAGCATGTCCACTGAAGATCTCATCCTCCCAACCAAACTGCGACCTGCCAAGCCTGTAAAATCATGTACATGGAATGACGAAGAGGAAATCAACAGTGAGAAAAACATTATTGCTAATGTACATTCCTTAGGTCTACTTCTACAAAGTTCTACAGCTCACCAGTGTGCCAGACCTTCAATGACTATCAAATTCTAAGAGGCTAGGACTATTTGTGACTGGCAGAGCCATTTGCTTAAACTGCCATTTCCACTCACCAGACATGCAGCTCTACACAATTGTCAAGAAGGCACGAGGACCGGAATCGGGTGCCCTCAATGATGGACTGGTACTGGCCCTCACCAAGACTAAGATGGGAGTGTCTGATGCACGATTCCTGATGTGCTGCCTCAACATAAATCCACCTGACAGCCATGGTCTGCAGCAGAAACTCAATCAGATGTGTGACAGAGTGGAGGAAATCAATGTAGCCTCGATGATCGAGGGTGTAAATACTTTATGTTCTTAGAAATACTTGTAAATTTATCTACATGGTGTTACTTCATAGTACATCTTAACAAAAAATGAATTTGCATGCGATAAAAACCCGGACGCACACATTGGGAAATTTTGACAAGTGTTATAATTAACTAGCCCAAATCCATAATTGACTGGCCCTAGACCATGGATTATTTCTAGCCCTGTCTGACAATAAAAATCAATTTGAGAAGATAGTACCTGTTTATGAACCTGAACATCTCTTGATAAGGTACTTACTCTGCAGCTGGTAGGTAAACATGTTGATATTTAAACTGAGTCAGACAGTTAAATCAAAGTCTCAATGATCTTGTAACATGAGCTTGATTTAACAAAGCATGCATCAGCCCATTAACTTTATAGTTCAGATTGTATTCTGCAGATGATGGTATTCTTTTGTCACTAAGATCCATAATGACTATGAAGATGCTGCTGTGTATCTCGCCGTGCTGTCAGACTTCAAGCAGATCTACTTTCACCCGACACCTGTTGAAAATATGAAAACAGAGACAACACAATTTGTAAAAGCATATAAATATCCAACAGCATAGTGTAGTAAGGGACCGATCTGTTTTGCTGTGTACATAGGAGTTAAGCGTGTGTACGTATTTCTTTATTGAATTCTGAGTGCGAGGAAATTCGGTTTCACTTTCTCGTCTTTGATGTATATAATTACGAGTTCTCCTGAGGCTCACCTCAATTGATCCCTGTAGAACTATATCGTCTAAGCTTCACTATGTCGGTACTGCAACACGTCACACCTGCCGCAGGTATCGCATCTAACTGTCACGACACATGTGTCCAAATAGGGTCTGTAAGTCTCGTCATGTGATTGCCGAGAATTAGCGAGATTATTAACTTCCGGGTACATCAACATCTCAGATTGCACTGTGTAGAGAGTGGTATACGTTAGATATAGCGTTATCAATCGATTATGTGGAAGTTTAACGAGATAAACATGGGAATTGAAGCATTAGTGGAGTGGTCGAGGATTCTTCGCTTCGTGTTTGACGAATTACGTGTAATAACCGCCAGTGTACAAGCATCGACGAAGGTACGTCTTGCAGATAAAGAGCAGGTTGGTAAAAGCGCAATGAGATGTACGATACGTTTTTATATTCCCAAATCATTCCAATTGAAAATAAAAACGGATTATGCATAAAACTTGCTTTGTACGATCAGAAGGGGGGGGGGGGGGGGGGGGGGGGGGGGGGGGGGGCAACGATACTACATGTACGTACCTGCAGTGTACAGTTGTATACATATTCAATATACAAAGCTCATTAAATGTAAATATCTATATCAGTTACATCACAGATGGGTTGATTGTTTAATATTTGAAAATTATTTTATAGATATGCCTTGAATCTGAGGATAAAGGTGTTGTGTATTGTGCAGTCATCATTAATGTGGATGTCTGATGCCAGTATGCCCATAGTGGGGCAGTATAAGTGTCGATCTTCATATGGCAGCAACTTTTCAAAGGCAGGTACACAATTTAAAGATAAAATAATGTCAATACATGTTTGGATCTATATTTATTATGATTATAATAATTATTAGATTATATGTTGTAAACTTTCTTTCTTTTTAGAAATTTCTTTCTTTATAAACTGTCTTGCTGTTATGCCCTCTGGGCCCAAATTGGAATAAACTTATCTATACCCAAAGTAAGTAATAAATGGGTTCAAACTGTGAAAATAAAATTTTTACATGTAGATATATTGGAATTTTTCAGATATAAGAAGGCAAATAAAACTGTTCAATGTAAAATACGCCAGTAGTTGGATAAAACATCCAAAGTCGGCACAGTCAAAGGTCACAACAACAATGGAGGAATTAACTGCATCCTCATTCCGAAGGGCAGTAGGCCATTTTCAGCAACCCCTGAAATTCTTAATTGAGGCTAAGTGCCCATTTTCAGCTCGAACAATGACAATTAAAGAGGCCTGTGCAAATGTTGGGATTTCCCTCTTAGTAAGTCAGCATTATAGATTGAACAATTATGTGTACCTAATACATGTACATTAGCTGTACATATATGTATTCATATATATTATTATGGATGTATCCAAGTTTATTATAACTTTAAAGTAACATTTTATGAATGAAATACAAATACTACTTCGACTTCATTGTGATATTGAACTGCTAATGTTCTTTATAAACTTTACTTGCATCAAGTTTTGAATACTGCAGTACATCTATGTCAAAAGAAGTATGCATATTGCAGTATAATACTTTCACCACTAATCCGACCACTTGTAAATCATGTATATTTTATCAATACATGTAATGACAATTGCCATTTTAGAATGTGATGTAAGAGATGGTTCGCTGCCCATTAAAACAAAATATGAATATTGGCATCAGATTCAAGGACAACAACACCTGAAAGACACCCAATGCTGTGATTTGCTAGTGTGGATTCCTAGTGACACTCAAATACATTGACAAAGATGTATTATGGTCAACTTTTTAAGCGTGATAGAGTTTAATTATAATAATAAAGTATTTTTGCAGTCTAGAACACACACACATAACCACATGTACATATACTTTATTATGATATCAGTGGTGCATCTATCAAAGATATGTAATTACATGTATATTTATTGAATAAACATTATAGACAGAGTTTTTTTTATTTTAGATGAACCAAAATTTGTATAGACACAGTGTCCAGCTTTACGAAAATCATTGAATTACATGCATTCACTAAAAACAATGGATTTTACTTCTTTTTTAATAATGCAGATTTGAAAACCTTCAGGAGAACAAAAGGCTTTATGTTTGATTGTAAATTGTTTAACGTCCCTCTCGAGAATATTTCATTCTGATGGAGACGTTCCAAAAGGCTTCATATGAATATAAAAGGCTTTATATTTATATAAATATGTAGAAAAGTTATATTGCATAAATATGATATTCATTACTTTTAACTTTAAAAATTCAATGTGGCAGGTATGAGCATATATATACATGCAATTAATCTAATAAATTTGTAGGATTTATCTGCAATCTCCTTCAAAAGGGGAACCTACAAAACCACATGGGCCACACAAAGCTGAAATATTTTGTCAGATCAATATCTATACTATGACAGAATATGGCTGAGGAATTTTTAAAAAAAAAATATTCTCTCATTTTCCCATTCAACATGGATTCTGCATCTGGAAATTTTATAGCAAAGTTGTGATCCTCTTTTGAGAAGTGGGATTTATTTGTAAGAAAGAATGGGATATTAAATGTCATGTCATTTGGAAGTTTGTCAAATATACAAAATCCTTTGTCCGCCAGGAATATATCACCAACTTGCAACTTCTCTAAAATGCCACAATGGTTCACAATTGCCAAATCAGATTTGTATCCAGCATACACAATTGGAAATGAGCTGCATTAGGTGTAATACATATTAAAGTCTTTCCTTTGTGGCGACTCTTGTAATTACTGTAAGCGAAAGACTGACTATTCATATCAATTTGCTCATATTAGGTCTCTTCTGTTGCATCCATTGCAATCTTCAATTCTTCTGGCTTTGATATTTCAGTTGAATGGACACTCCCAACAGTGTTCATGATCCCTTCAAACAAAATTTCATGAATATATTAAAAAATATTCACACAAAATGGTAGCAACATTTATACCTCCCCCCCCCCCCCCCCCAAAAAAAATTACTAGGTAATTGAATATTGTGAAATCTGATAACTAGTCAGTGTATAGAAAGTGCATTGTTCATTTTTCCTTAAAGAACCGCTAAAACATACCTTTCCAGGGTCTTTCAATTATGATGTTCCCAATGGTCATGGATGGTTTCCTTTAATTATGCAGGTATATTTCTCACTGCAAGTTTACAACATCCTAGTCTTCAAGGGAAGCTATCAGAACAAAAACAATACCATTATAAAATTTGGTGTGCATATAAATTTAGATAACACTGAAATGAGAATGAAGAAAATACAGAAAACCACCTGACACTAAACTTAACAACCACTGTAACTTCCTGGTTTGATGTACTAATATCTGGTATTGACAATACTTGTATCGTACACTGTACCTTTTTAAATGTTGAGGGTTTGATGCTGTATCATTGTTGTCTGGTACAGATATATTGGTAGCAGTATCAACTTCGGTTCCTACATGTACGTTTGAAGCAAATGATTCTGCTTCAGCAGGTTTCGTAACTTTGTATCTATGAAAAAAAGTAATATACCATAAATTGATGTTTTTATTGACTTAAAATGGCTCACTACACAACAAATGTAAGTTATAGTTTCTGAAATAAGCACAGGATATGAGTGTTACAATCATTCTTATCAAGGCCATGTGTCACTTTTATATAATTATACAATAAAGATATATGCCAGTTCTCTTGAAACACAATACAATATTTAATCATGCAGGAACCTATATAAAGGCAAGTAGTATCAAGGGTATCCTGTCAACCTTTTCCTAGCAAGGTTATTTTTTCTATATTGATACAATAAATTAGTGTCCCTTCCCCTTTTCAGGCAAAAGGGAATTATGTAGTAAAATATGTTGATAAATGTTGAAATCAATAAACGAAGAGAAACTTTACCACCCCCCCCCCCCCCCCCCCATTTATGAAATTTTAGTACATGTAATTTCTTTTCCCATTATTTTATTTTTATCAGTTCGTCTGTCAAAATCTTTTGTAGGCCTACTCCCCCTCTGATTTATCTAAACAACACGTCCAGTATATTCTGTCAGTTTATACACACGTGTGTTAATTTGACATGATTATTCGTTGAATTATGATAATATTACGTACCTACATCTTTGTATCCACCGCTTCCTTACTGTAGCATCGACTAGGAACTTAAATAAACTACATGGCAGAGTTTTCCCAGTCTCATGTATGCAGCCGATCGCTTAACAATACACCAAATTACATATTAGCACCGACTCTCTGTTACGACTGTATATATTCCACACGTTGTTGTACCCGGAAGTAG
>NC_079171.1:64809487-64894487 GCF_947568905.1 Ostrea edulis
GCATTGAACGAATGGGTCCTAATAGGGTCTGTAAGTCTCGTCATGTGATTGCCGAGAATTAGCGAGATTATTAACTTCCGGGTACATCAACATCTCAGATTGCACTGTGTAGAGAGTGGTATACGTTAGATATAGCGTTATCAATCGATTATGTGGAAGTTTAACGAGATAAACATGGGAATTGAAGCATTAGTGGAGTGGTCGAGGATTCTTCGCTTCGTGTTTGACGAATTACGTGTAATAACCGCCAGTGTACAAGCATCGACGAAGGTACGTCTTGCAGATAAAGAGCAGGTTGGTAAAAGCGCAATGAGATGTACGATACGTTTTTATATTCCCAAATCATTCCAATTGAAAATAAAAACGGATTATGCATAAAACTTGCTTTGTACGATCAGAAGGGGGGGGGGGGGGGGGGGGGGGGGGGGGCAACGATACTACATGTACGTACCTGCAGTGTACAGTTGTATACATATTCAATATACAAAGCTCATTAAATGTAAATATCTATATCAGTTACATCACAGATGGGTTGATTGTTTAATATTTGAAAATTATTTTATAGATATGCCTTGAATCTGAGGATAAAGGTGTTGTGTATTGTGCAGTCATCATTAATGTGGATGTCTGATGCCAGTATGCCCATAGTGGGGCAGTATAAGTGTCGATCTTCATATGGCAGCAACTTTTCAAAGGCAGGTACACAATTTAAAGATAAAATAATGTCAATACATGTTTGGATCTATATTTATTATGATTATAATAATTATTAGATTATATGTTGTAAACTTTCTTTCTTTTTAGAAATTTCTTTCTTTATAAACTGTCTTGCTGTTATGCCCTCTGGGCCCAAATTGGAATAAACTTATCTATACCCAAAGTAAGTAATAAATGGGTTCAAACTGTGAAAATAAAATTTTTACATGTAGATATATTGGAATTTTTCAGATATAAGAAGGCAAATAAAACTGTTCAATGTAAAATACGCCAGTAGTTGGATAAAACATCCAAAGTCGGCACAGTCAAAGGTCACAACAACAATGGAGGAATTAACTGCATCCTCATTCCGAAGGGCAGTAGGCCATTTTCAGCAACCCCTGAAATTCTTAATTGAGGCTAAGTGCCCATTTTCAGCTCGAACAATGACAATTAAAGAGGCCTGTGCAAATGTTGGGATTTCCCTCTTAGTAAGTCAGCATTATAGATTGAACAATTATGTGTACCTAATACATGTACATTAGCTGTACATATATGTATTCATATATATTATTATGGATGTATCCAAGTTTATTATAACTTTAAAGTAACATTTTATGAATGAAATACAAATACTACTTCGACTTCATTGTGATATTGAACTGCTAATGTTCTTTATAAACTTTACTTGCATCAAGTTTTGAATACTGCAGTACATCTATGTCAAAAGAAGTATGCATATTGCAGTATAATACTTTCACCACTAATCCGACCACTTGTAAATCATGTATATTTTATCAATACATGTAATGACAATTGCCATTTTAGAATGTGATGTAAGAGATGGTTCGCTGCCCATTAAAACAAAATATGAATATTGGCATCAGATTCAAGGACAACAACACCTGAAAGACACCCAATGCTGTGATTTGCTAGTGTGGATTCCTAGTGACACTCAAATACATTGACAAAGATGTATTATGGTCAACTTTTTAAGCGTGATAGAGTTTAATTATAATAATAAAGTATTTTTGCAGTCTAGAACACACACACATAACCACATGTACATATACTTTATTATGATATCAGTGGTGCATCTATCAAAGTTATGTAATTACATGTATATTTATTGAATAAACATTATAGACAGAGTTTTTTTTATTTTAGATGAACCAAAATTTGTATAGACACAGTGTCCAGCTTTACGAAAATCATTGAATTACATGCATTCACTAAAAACAATGGATTTTACTTCTTTTTTAATAATGCAGATTTGAAAACCTTCAGGAGAACAAAAGGCTTTATGTTTGATTGTAAATTGTTTAACGTCCCTCTCGAGAATATTTCATTCTGATGGAGACGTTCCAAAAGGCTTCATATGAATATAAAAGGCTTTATATTTATATAAATATGTAGAAAAGTTATATTGCATAAATATGATATTCATTACTTTTAACTTTAAAAATTCAATGTGGCAGGTATGAGCATATATATACATGCAATTAATCTAATAAATTTGTAGGATTTATCTGCAATCTCCTTCAAAAGGGGAACCTACAAAACCACATGGGCCACACAAAGCTGAAATATTTTGTCAGATCAATATCTATACTATGACAGAATATGGCTGAGGAATTTTTAAAAAAAAAATATTCTCTCATTTTCCCATTCAACATGGATTCTGCATCTGGAAATTTTATAGCAAAGTTGTGATCCTCTTTTGAGAAGTGGGATTTATTTGTAAGAAAGAATGGGATATTAAATGTCATGTCATTTGGAAGTTTGTCAAATATACAAAATCCTTTGTCCGCCAGGAATATATCACCAACTTGCAACTTCTCTAAAATGCCACAATGGTTCACAATTGCCAAATCAGATTTGTATCCAGCATACACAATTGGAAATGAGCTGCATTAGGTGTAATACATATTAAAGTCTTTCCTTTGTGGCGACTCTTGTAATTACTGTAAGCGAAAGACTGACTATTCATATCAATTTGCTCATATTAGGTCTCTTCTGTTGCATCCATTGCAATCTTCAATTCTTCTGGCTTTGATATTTCAGTTGAATGGACACTCCCAACAGTGTTCATGATCCCTTCAAACAAAATTTCATGAATATATTAAAAAATATTCACACAAAATGGTGTATACAGCAACATTTATACCTCCCCCCCCCCCCCCCCCAAAAAAAATTACTAGGTAATTGAATATTGTGAAATCTGATAACTAGTCAGTGTATAGAAAGTGCATTGTTCATTTTTCCTTAAAGAACCGCTAAAACATACCTTTCCAGGGTCTTTCAATTATGATGTTCCCAATGGTCATGGATGGTTTCCTTTAATTATGCAGGTATATTTCTCACTGCAAGTTTACAACATCCTAGTCTTCAAGGGAAGCTATCAGAACAAAAACAATACCATTATAAAATTTGGTGTGCATATAAATTTAGATAACACTGAAATGAGAATGAAGAAAATACAGAAAACCACCTGACACTAAACTTAACAACCACTGTAACTTCCTGGTTTGATGTACTAATATCTGGTATTGACAATACTTGTATCGTACACTGTACCTTTTTAAATGTTGAGGGTTTGATGCTGTATCATTGTTGTCTGGTACAGATATATTGGTAGCAGTATCAACTTCGGTTCCTACATGTACGTTTGAAGCAAATGATTCTGCTTCAGCAGGTTTCGTAACTTTGTATCTATGAAAAAAAGTAATATACCATAAATTGATGTTTTTATTGACTTAAAATGGCTCACTACACAACAAATGTAAGTTATAGTTTCTGAAATAAGCACAGGATATGAGTGTTACAATCATTCTTATCAAGGCCATGTGTCACTTTTATATAATTATACAATAAAGATATATGCCAGTTCTCTTGAAACACAATACAATATTTAATCATGCAGGAACCTATATAAAGGCAAGTAGTATCAAGGGTATCCTGTCAACCTTTTCCTAGCAAGGTTATTTTTTCTATATTGATACAATAAATTAGTGTCCCTTCCCCTTTTCAGGCAAAAGGGAATTATGTAGTAAAATATGTTGATAAATGTTGAAATCAATAAACGAAGAGAAACTTTACCACCCCCCCCCCCCCCCCCATTTATGAAATTTTAGTACATGTAATTTCTTTTCCCATTATTTTATTTTTATCAGTTCGTCTGTCAAAATCTTTTGTAGGCCTACTCCCCCTCTGATTTATCTAAACAACACGTCCAGTATATTCTGTCAGTTTATACACACGTGTGTTAATTTGACATGATTATTCGTTGAATTATGATAATATTACGTACCTACATCTTTGTATCCACCGCTTCCTTACTGTAGCATCGACTAGGAACTTAAATAAACTACATGGCAGAGTTTTCCCAGTCTCATGTATGCAGCCGATCGCTTAACAATACACCAAATTACATATTAGCACCGACTCTCTGTTACGACTGTATATATTCCACACGTTGTTGTACCCGGAAGTAGTAAAACCGAAAGTGAAACCAAACGAGACTTACAGACCCTATTGTGCACATCCCACGGCACACACTGCCTACGTCATTGCGGTTACCGGGCGAGTCGTTCCCAGAGCGACTCGCCATAACTACTACAACTTGCACGTTAAGCATTACTGGACAACAAAACTATCACGATTCATTATTCATGCATAATTTACAATGATTGTGCATTAAGACTTACAGGTGCATCAATCAAAACAGTTAAAATATTCCTTACTTCTACTTTCAATCAGATGGTATCCGAGGACCGACAACAGATGTTTTGAATGTCAGCTGTAGATTGCGGGCCAAAAACACTAAGATGCGGACGTTTCGACCCAAAGCCATGTTGGACCAATTTTTGCAACTCCTGCGTCCTTCACGGTGGACATGGATAAATTCAGAAACTCCCTGCATGACACATAATACATTTATATCTATTGTATGAGATACGTGAGGGGGGGGGTGGTAAGAGGTATTTTCTTTCTCACTCCCTCCCCATTATTGGTTTTACTGTCGCACTTCTCTCTCTCTCTCTCTCTCTCTCTCTCCATTTCTCCCCCCTATCATCATCCTCTTTCCCCCTTCTCTCACCTCTCTTTAACTCTCTCACATAGGAGGAGGTATATTTTATGTCTTTAACAAGTTCCTCTCCCTAACAGAAGCACAGAAGATGGCGGATTATATGCAGAACAATGAAGAATAGATCTTAAATTTTGTAATATGATTTTTAACTAAATTATAGCGATAGATTTTGATTTGTATAATTGATTTATAACTAAATTATAGCGATAGATTTTGAATTGTATATTTGATTTCTAACTAAATTATAGCGATAGATTTTGAATTGTATATTTGATTTCTAACTAAATTATAGCGATAGATTTTGAATTCTATATATTTGATTTCTAACTAAATTATAGCGATAGATTTTGAATTGTATAATTGATTTCTAACTAAATTATAGCGATAGATTTTGAATTGTATAATTGATTTCTAACTAAATTATAGCGATAGGTTTTGAATTGTATAATTGATTTCTAACTAAATTATAGCGATAGATTTTGAATTGTATATTTGATTTCTAACTAAATTATAGCGATAGATTTTGATTTGTATAATTGATTTCTAACTAAGTTATAGCGATAGATTTTGAATTGTATATTTGATTTCTAACTAAATTAAAGCGATAGATTTTGAATTTTATTTTGATTTATAACTAAATTTTAGCGATAGGTTTTGAATTGTATATTTGATTTTTAACTAAATTAAAGCGATAGATTTTGAATTGTATATTTGATTTATAACTAAGAGATCTAATAATGCATATTTCCATTTTTTAATGATAATATGCTGCATCATTTGTTAAAAAATTAATTTTTCCATCACTTGTTCTGCGATATCTGTCTCTTTTCTAATAACAATAATGATAAACCATATCAAATTACATTTCACGCCGAATCATTATAAAGAAAGATTCACCAAATCCTAAAACGTGCAAGAACCGTTCCCTCAGAAGAAATAGCTTCATTTATCTTGAAAAACATCTTAGGTGTACATAATAAAGCATCAAACTTGGCAACAAAAATGGAATTAGGTGTTCTCCCTATTCATGCCAAAATATACCAGCTTGCTATTAAATACTATTCTAGATTGGAAAATTTAGCAAAATCTAATGATAATCACAATGTTTTACTAAGGAATGCTTACTTGGAAGATGTACACTTGGCTAGTGAAAATAGAAAATGCTGGCAAACTTGTATAAAATCAATACAAAAGATGTTAAATGTTAACGTTGACACTGAATGTAAAATGTTTATTCCTAAACTTAAAAAATTCTTTGAAAATAAATTCTTTTCTGAACTTCAACATATTAACAACACTCAAAGTGGTAAGCTCTCATTTTATAGTACATTATTCAACCATGATGTTATGAAACTAGAAGTCCAACCATATTTATGTCTTCCACTTCCTAAGAATTTAGTTTCTTATCTTACCAAATTAAGAATAAGTGCACATAAGTTGTATGTAGAAACAGGTCGATATTGTAATCCTGTCATTCCTAGAGAAAATAGATTTTGTTTTCATTGTCAAACTATTGTTGAAGATGAAAAACATTTTTTACTTGATTGTCCTGTGTATGAACATATTAGAAAAATGCATTCAAAACTACTAGATATTAATACCTTATTTTGTTTACTAAATCCACATAACCTTGTATCTACAAAACAAACCTGTCTATACATCAGAGACTGTTTTAATGTTAGAAATAAGTTTTCAACAGTTTGATATTTTGTAATGTATCAATATATATGTGTATCTATGTATGGCTAACAACACATTCTTATATAATGTGCTTTAGTGCCAATAAAGAATTGAATTGAATTGAATTGAAATACATTCAGAATACAAAGTCTGTTATAAGTTCGAGCTTTGAATTTACTTGGGAATTAAAAATAAATATTTTTGGCCTAATTAGCCTTATACTGGTTTGCTTGAATTGCATTTAATAGATTTTTTTTTTTCATGATTGTACACAATTTTGTAAGAAGTAAAGACGACGAAAAGAGACCCCAGTTTAATACTATCCTCAAATGCAGCAAGAATGCGAGAGGCTTTAAGGCTTCTTTCGAATAATTTATTGTATCTTGTTTAACGTCTCTCTCGAGAATTTTTCACTCATATGGAGACATCACCAAGACCGGTGAAGGACTTCAATTTAGGCCTTTGCTCAGCGCTTAAGGCCATTGAGCAGTGAGGGTTCTTTAGCGTGCCACACCTACTGTGACATCCATTTTTAAGGTCATCTCCGAGAACCCGTGGCATTCACACATGATGCCGAGCGTTTGTCGATGGAACTGTCACTACCTGTTTTAATGACATAGGTCTGTCGTGGTCAGGATTCGAACCTTCCGCATGCGGGGCGAACGGTCTAACCTCTTCTATATGTGTGATTAATAATAGAATTAAGATTGACTACGAATTGACCAACGGCGTGTGTATCGTTTCATCAGAGACTGTACACAGAAACCTGACACTCGCCGAGTCCGTATACATTTATAACGTATGAAACTCTGGATAGAGATTTCAAAGCAAAACAAGACCATTTACAGAATACACACCATGCACATATAGGCTACCTTTAACAAAATTTCAATTCAGAGTCTGTTCTGTGTGAAAATTTTAATTCTTGGTAGTAATATTTTTTTTCTATTATTTCAAAGTATTTATCAAACATTCTAATATAAATGCCCTTTCAACTGCTAAAATCTGTATCCATTTGTGGTGTCCGAAAATGTAAATTAATCTTTAATTTTTCAGGCTAAAATTCCAAAATTTTATGTTTAGTTGTAGAAGGAGTTACCCCTCTTTTCACGTAAACATTTTATCCCAAATTTGTCAAATACATCCGATTGTCATTATCTTTTAAAAACCATGTATGAAATAATTAAGTGTCCGAAATTTATTTATCACTTCATAAATCACATCTTTATTGAAAGATTAAAAGAAAAAAATGGAGAAAGTCTGTGCGTATAGCTTGCGAAGTTTATGAAACAAATGTCTCCCTTTCACTCGCTGATCTCGCGACATGAAATCGACACGACCACGATAAAATCGACGCTCGCTGTAAGTTAAAGTTGTTGCAGATGTTTCATGCTGCTAGGAGTTTCAAACATTAAACATTGATAACACAACGACGGATCCAGAAGGGGGATCTGGAACACAACTCCTCACCCCACCCCACCCCCACCCCTCCCTTTTGACAAATGTATTCGCTGTCGTGCTACATACTAATACATGTACATTAGTATCTCACGAGTGATCACCTCAACAGCTTACAGAGGTACAAACTGACTAAGATGGTGATCGGTGGGGATGTAACATATTTTGGATAAATTTTTGGTTCTGTATAAAAATAATTTCATTCTAGAAGGGTATGTACATAAGATCTATACAGGCTATCCACACTTCAGGTGCCTGTGATTCTAACAAGACTATGAATCACAATGACATTGAATGAGACGAATCCTGTCTAACATCAGATACAGCTGTAGCGATTAGACCAACTGGAACTTCGGAAGCTTAGTCCGTCACTAGTTACGGGTTCCGAGGGTCGAATCTCTGTCTTGTCCGTCACTAGCTACGGGTCCCGGGAGGGGGGGGGGGGGGGCGAATCTCTATCTGGTCCGTTACTTAGGAGTTAAGGAACCCGGGGGTCAATTCTCGGTCTGGTCCGTCACTAGGGAGTTAGAGGCCCCGGGGGTCAATTCTCGGTCTGATCCGTCACTAGGAAGTTAGAGGCCCCGGGGGTGAAATCTCGGTCTGGTCTGTCACTAAGGAGTTAGAGGCCCCGGGGGTCAAATCTCGGTCTGGTCCGTCACTAGGGAGTTAGAGGCACCGGGGGTTAAATATCGGTCTGGTCCGTCATTAGAGAGTTAGGGGGCCAGGGGGTTAAATCTCGGTCTGGTCCGTTACTAAGGAGTCGAATCTTGGTCTGGTCCGTCGATAGCGAGTTAGAGGCCCCGGGGGTCAAATTTCGGTCAGGTCCGTCACTTGGGAGTTAGAGGCCTCGGGGGTTGAATATTGGTCTGGTCCGTCACTAGGAAGTTAGAGGCCCCGGGGGTGAAATCTCGGTCTGGTCTGTCACTAAGGAGTTAGAGGCCCCGGGGGTTAAATCTCGGTCTGGTCCGTCACTAGGGAGTTAGAGGCACCGGGGGTTAAATATCGGTCTGGTCCGTCACCATTTCACACTGCTTTAACGATCACGTGGTGGACACCCTCTTTCATTGAACAGTTTTATGTTCCGATAAAATGTTTCATTGTAAAGACTTTACTTGCGATAGACAGATTTTATGAGTTCATATTTCATGTCAAATATGCGTAAATTTTAAATTTGTTTTCCGTTGATTAAATAATTCAACGACTTACAATTTAGAGAAAGTTTACTAGGTTAATAATTTAATTCTAATCATGTCACACAATTTCAAATATTACACGTAAAACTATTGAAAAAGGGGGGGGGGGGGGGGGGGGGCAGTTCAAATCACCATATCAGCCGAACTTACTGACAAGGTGTGAGGTCCGTCACTTAACGTCAAAATCACGTGACTTTTCTCCTAGCGTTATTACGGCATCATTGTAAAAACAACATTGTTTTAGATTTGTAAAATATTGTTACTTTTGAAAAGAATGTTTAAATTCCTGTATATTTCAACGAGTTTTTTTCCTCTTTATTTTGGATTGTGGCTTCTCCCTACATCCCGGCCCTGAATTGAAAAACTGGAATTAAACTATCTGAAGATACGTGCATATGACCCGGGCTAGAACTGGTCCTCAGTACATCTTGCTTGTCGTAAAAGGCGACTCAATGTGGCGGTCATTTGGATGAGACCACAAAAACCGAGACCACGCGTCACAGCAGGTGTGGCACGATAAAGATCCCTTCCTGCTCAAAGGCCGTAAGCGCCGAGCACAGGCCTAAATTTTGCAGCACTTCACCGGCAATGGTGACGTCTCCGTATGAGTGAAAAATTCCCAGCGGGACGTTAAACAACATACAACGAATTAATCAAATCACTGACCAATTGTTGTCGCTGTTTTGCGATGAAGATAGTTCTCTGGAAATTCCCATGTAAAACTTTGATCCCCTATTGAGGTACCTCCCTACTTACGGGGACCACACTTTAATGAAACTTGAATCTGCACTACCTACGAATATTTGTATATTTTGAATCATGGTTTTGATCTAAACTGTTATTCCTATATATCGGCATGTCAAACTTTGATCCCTGATTGCGGAACACTCTACCCCCAGAGACCGTGATCTGAACAAACTTGGACCTACTCTATGTCTGGAAGCTTTCATGTAAATTTGCACTTTTCAGGCCCAGTGGTTCCTGAGAAGATTATAAAAGGAACAAACTATTTTCCTTAATTAGATAATCTCCCTTACAAACTCGAATCCTCTTCACCCAAGAATGATCTGTGTCGAGTTACATTGAGATTGGTGCAATAGTTCTAGAGAAAATGAAAACGTGAACAATTTACAGACAGTCGGACAGACAAAGGCTGCTCAGAAAAGTCCAATTTGAACATTCAGATAGTGAGCTTAAACTTATCATTTTTCATCCATGTTCTCACTCACTAGTTCAAAAGATATATAGTAAGATGTACTTGACAAAAATAACTCGAACACATACATATGAAATAAAGTGCAACAGAAATTTAATCATACACGTGCGGATGTACATAGAAATCTGGAGGTTCATTATTCCACTTAACTCATTCTACAACAGAAAAAATATTGTTAATTACATGTATACCAATCTACAAATGTATCAACGTCATGCATTCTCTCACTAGAGGGCGCGTAACGCAAGATTCTCCTGTACGTTAAAACCGGTAATCTACCCATGGTTTACCTGTACAGGTGGGCTTTGAATTTACGAAAAATGCTTAACGCGCAAGTAAAATTGCGTGACGCTCATTGATAGGATAATGATTTCATGCATTCACAAAGAATATTTAATTTTATGTTCTGATAAAAAAAAAAAGACTGCATGGCGCGTGGGTTTAATTGGTTATATTTTCATTAAAACGACAGGCGCACGTACTTCATTTCCAATACTTGTACAACATGTCCTGTTTTCATTTCCGACACCCCCCCCCCCTTCCTTACAAAGTAATTTTGACATGCATACTTATTACATGTACAAATCATCACACGGGGATATTTCATGATTAAATCATTTCATGCTGACTTGATAAATTCTCTCAAGGTGCTGTGAGCCTGAATTCATAAATAGTAATCATCAACTTGACGTAAAAAGCCGAGAGATGTCCCGATAGCTGTACACTGGTGAGTTTTGACATTTACATTCTGTTTATCGCAATGAATCGTTGTCAATATTCAGACTATTTTATCAATGTCCATTGCGAGATTATGTTAAACATAAAAACTGTCCGAGGATCTCACTGATTAAGACATTTATCCTGCTCAAAACTTCCACCTGTTTACTCCCTCTAGATCCGCCACTGCGGTACTACTGGTGAGCGGGGGATACAGGTACTGTACCTGTCTAACGGGAGACGTAGTCTTTTTTAAGTCAAATTCAGAAAAAAAACAAATTAATGTATAAACTCTGAACTGATTACTGCGCATAAGAAACATCTCCCAATTTAATAGGTTTTTTTTTAATTTGAATATTAACACCAACACAACACGCCCCACCCCCACCCCCTACCTTGTGGTATATAAAAACCATAGACAGATAAAATCATGAAGGAGTTCAAAAGGTAGAATAAATATGTCGGATAGAAATCTATATTAAAATAATTTGAGGATGTGTATAAGGTAAGGGGTGGGGGTGGGGGTGGGGGTGGGGGGGGGGTATCAATAATTGCCACACCCACCCTAATATACTGTATAACATTTTTAAACGTATATTCACATTAACATCTTAAAGACAAAGTGTTCACGTTTATTTATAAACAGTAGAAATATTATAGAGTGGTATCAGTATGCAAGGTGAAGATAACAACAGTGATCAATCTCATAACTCCCACAAGCAACACAAAACAGACAGCTGGGCAAACACGGACCCCTGGACACACCAGAGGTGGGACCAGGTGCCCACAAGGAGTTAGCATCCCCTGTCGACCGGTCACACCTGCCGTGAGCCCCATATCCTGATCAGGTAAACGGAGTTCAGTGTGCCAAGAACGGCTCAACAATCGGCATGAAACACGTCAGACAGCACTTGACCCAATGCGAGGTTGTATTGACGAACTAGATCGTTATAACGACCATGCTGACTTCAATCGAGACTGTTGAAATCCCTGTACCATCAACTTGTTTGTCAGTAGCTTACCTCGATTTAAAAAAAGTATTTGTCGTTGATAAGGATTTGGATCAATATTCATCATGCGTATTTAATTAAGGTGGGGTGGGGTGATAAAAGGTAAGTGGGGTGATAAAAACTATGTAAATCTAGCTTTCTGTCAGACATTCGACTTTTGAACTGTCTCCATATGCATGTTTCACTGTTCATGCATCGAAGTAAATTACATGTGTAAATATTTAAATTTACGATATTGCGTTTAACAATGCATAGGTATTCCTTCGCCAAGCATTCTGGTGGGCGTGGCACGATAAGTTACATTGTAAAGTGTCGAATTTAAAACGGGTGACGTCTCTAGAAAGAAAAAAAAGATCAGTAAAATAAAAAAGTACACCTATGATGTGATCCACTCAAACCAAGGCTCCAGCGTAGATATCTCAGCCCCCCCCCCCCCCCCCCCCCCCCCCCCCCCAACCGCACCTCTAATATACAGTGCAGTATTTGTACATTGTATGCATACGTAAATGTTGACACAGCTACCCACCATGAACTAGGTCAAACATTCAAGCTATTTAAACAAGCGATAACACGTAGATAGTGTCTACCACTCGGCACACCTCGGCAGATCAGTAAGGTACCGCAATCGGCCGAGGTTAGCCGAATGTAGAGTATACAGACCGACACGCCGCGCAGGTACTAGACTGAAGGGCGAAATAACAGGGAGGCCATGTTGGATTTTCTGGTGAGACAAAATTATATATACGAATTCTGACATTGTAGTGTCATTAATATCGATATTTATGTGATCAATGATATAGATCTGATCACTTTGATCATAATTTCATACAGTGGATTTAGTATATCGATGCCTTGTGCATGTTATTTCGTTATTTGAAATTTCATAATTCATGACCGCAGTTTGTTTGTTTTTCAATACACATTATGATGTAAGTTAAGCGTGAGAAGTGTTTTAACCTGTAGAATATCTAGGATTCCCTTTTTTATTGACAGTAAACTTCCCGTGTGACGCCGACACCAGAAATGCTGCACCCCCGGCGCAGTGCCCAGGAAGTCCTGCTGTGTGACCTCTGTGAAACTGTCCCCCTACAGAGTCACTGTGAAGTTTGTAATATAAATCTCTGTGTTAACTGTGTAGGAAAACATATCTCAGATTCCTCTAAAGATCACAATGTCGTCCCCTATTTACGCAGAAAGTCTCCTAACTACTCAAAATGTCCGACACACCCGGATAAACACTGCGACCTTCACTGTGAGAAATGTGAAATTCCCGTCTGTTCTACCTGCGCCTTATTTGGAAAACACAAAGGTCACGATGTATCAGATATTCAAGAAAAACTCAGCGCTAAAACACGAAGTTTACAAAAAGATCTGGAAGAACTCGAGACCCGAATTTATCCCCGATATGAGGAAATGGCGTCCGACGTCCAAACCGAGAAAGCAGAACTAGAAACAAAATACGGGAAACTGACCACAACTACTGACCAACAAGGAGAAATCTTACACCGAGAAATCACCGCCATTGTCAACCAGCGGAAATCTGACATTGCGGAGATGAAAAACAAACACCTATCTACCCTGAATAAAAATACAGAAGAAATCACACAGAAAATGGCGGAACTCAAACAGATCATGTCCGATTTGAAATCAATCCTAAAATCAAATGACGTCTCCTTAACCTCTACTTACAAATCTAGGAATTCCGAATTTAGAACATTACCGCCTAAAGTTACAGTACCCAGTTTGTCTGCTCAGAAAATAAACAAAAATCAGCTCAATGAAATGTTTGGTTCTCTGCCGCCATTATCCATTAACACAGAACATGGCGACACAATGAAGTCAGCAGAAGCTGTATCGTCTCCTCCAGTCAAACCACTGCTTGATGAGCCGCGCCTCACCGCCACCATAGACACTGGGTATAGCTATCTAACCAGTGTTAGCTGTCTGAGTGAAGATCAAGTCTGGACATGCAGTCAGTTTAACGAAACCATGAAGCTGCTCAACCTCCAGAGTAAACTACTGACATCAATACAAACCAAGTCAGGGGACAAACCGCGGGACATAACAGTGACACGGGACGGAGATCTTGTTTATACTGACCCTAATAATAACACCGTGAACTTAATTAAGAACAAACAGATACAGACCGTGATCACACTACAGGGGTGGTACCCTCTCAATGTCTGCAGTACCGCCTCTGATGACCTCCTGGTTACCATGATCAGTGATGATGGAGAACAATCCAAAGTCGTGCGTTACTCCGGCTCCACAGAGAAACAAAGCATTCAGTTTGATGATCAGGGTCGTCCTCTCTACTCATCTGGTGGTTATAAATACCTCAGTGAGAACAAGAACCTGGATATCTGTGTGGCTGACTATAGAGCTACAGCAGTAGTGGTGGTCAATCAGTCAGGAAAACTGCGATTTAGATACACTGGTCATCCCTCTAATACCAAGCAATCATTTAATCCACACGGCATCACTACAGACAGCCAGAGTCACATCCTGACAGCAGACCAGTACAATCACCGTATCCACATCCTAGATCAGGACGGACAGTTCCTCCGTTACATTCACTGTGATTTACACGCTCCATTAGGTTTATGTGTGGACATCAGAGACAACCTCTTTGTGGCTGAGGGTCTCACTGCTAAAGTGAAGAAAATCCAATATCTATAAACAGTGTTAATTACACAACTCTACAGTGTTAATTACACATCTAAAAACCCTGTTCATTACACATCTAAACACAGTGTTAATTGCATCTTTGTGTTGATTACAGCCCCGTGTTAATTACAGCCCTGTGTTGATTACAGCTCTGTGTTAATTACAGCCCTGTGTCTGTGATGTGTAATTAACATGTACTTGTGTTTGTGAGTTTAACTGATAGAACATTAGTCTCTCACTGCTGTTTAGTAATTATAATTTACAATATCTGTATTATTATATCTAATCTTAGATTGTGTTACTAGTTAATTATCTATATACAATTAGACACATGTCAATCATGAAATGTAAATAAAGGTCAATCAGTTCTTGTGATGTACTAAGTCACTTTGTCAGTATGTTGTGTGTAGCCTTGAATTATAGTACATCTATACATGTACACATATACTTGTTTGTGTGTGATAAACTACTAATTATTCTGTTTGTTAATTATGTATTTCAATATGTGTTTGATTTTATAATGTATATATTAGATAAACATGATACAGAGTTCAGTCTTACATTATTACTGAGTACTTACTTAGATTTGTAGTACTGTAACAGAAAGTGACCCCAAACGTCCAGTCTTCATCACAGATCTTCAGATTCAAGGTCACAGTCTTCTGTTGACCATCAATAACATCACACCACTCCACAGTCCTACAAAACACAAAGTGTAATTATATCTAACTGTATTGTCAATAATTGTCTGTATTTCAGAACTTAATTATCTTACAAAATGTCCAGTCTATTACAGTGTGGTATATTTACATGTTTATATGTATGTAAATGTAACAGGAAGGAGAAAACTCGTGGTTCAACTAGAAATCGAATCCGAGACCCCTGTATTACTAGTCAGGTGCTCTAACTATTGAGCTACAGTGACCGGTCTATCAGAGACCCCTGTATTACTAATCAGGTGCTCTAACTATTGAGCTACAGTGACCGGTCTATCAGAGACCCCTGTATTACTAATCAGGTGTTTTAACTGTTGAGCTACATTGGCAAGTCTATCAGAGACCCCTGTATTACTAATCAGGTGCTCTAACTATTGAGCTACAGTGACCGGTCTATCAGAGACCCCTGTATTACTAATCAGGTGTTTTAACTGTTGAGCTACATTGGCAAGTCTATCAGAGACCCCTGTATTACTAATCAGGTGCTCTAACTATTGAGCTACAGTGACTGGTCTATCAGAGACCCCTGTATTACTAGTCAGGTGCTCTAACTATTGAGCTACAGTGACTGGTCTATCAGAGACCCGTGTATTACTAATCAGGTGCTCTAACTATTGAGCTACAGTGGCCAGTCTATCAGAGACCTGTGTATTACTAGTCAGATGTTCTAACTACGGAGCTATTCAGATCGATATCCATGGTTCATATAAATATCAGCCTATGGATAGGTCAATAGTTAGAGCACATGACTAGTAATACAGGGGTCTCAGATAGACCGGTTACAGTAGCTCAATGGTTAGAGCACCTAACTAGTAATACAGGGGTCTCTGAAAAACTGGGCACCTGACTAGTAATACAGGTATCTTGGATAGACTGGTCATGGTAGCTCAATGGTTAGAACACCTGACTAGTAATACTGGGATCTAAGATAGATTGGTTATGGTAGCTCAATAGTTATAACAACTGACTAACACAGGGGTCTAGGATAAAACAGTCATGGTAGCTCAATGACTAGTAATACAGGGGTTTCGGATAAACCGGTCATGGTTGTTCAATGGTTAAAGCACCTGACTAGTAATACAAGGGTCTCTGATAGACCGGTCATGGTAGCTCTATGGTTAGAGCCCCTGACTAGTAATACAGGGGTCTCTGATAGACCGGTCATGGTAGTTCAATGGTTAGATCACCTGACTAGTAATACAGGGATCTTTGATAGACTGGTCATGGTAGCTCAATGGTTAGATCACCTGACTAGTAATACAGGGGTCTCTGATAGACCAGTCACAGTAGCTCAATGATTAGAGCACCTGACTAGTACAACAGGGGTTTCCGATTGACCGGTCATGGTAGCTCAATGCTTAAAGTAACTGACTAGTAACACAGGGGTCTCTGATAGACCAGACATGGTAGCTCAATGGTTAGAGCACCTGACTAGTAATACAAGGGTCTCCGATAGACCGGTCACAGTAGCTCAATGACTGGAGCACATGACTAGTAATACAGGGGTTTTGGATAGGCCCGTCATGGTTGCTCAATGGTTAGAGCACCTGTCTAATGAAAGAAAGTAAAAGTGATCAAGTTCACATATCCCACGCTCCAACATTGCTTAACAATGTCTCACATAATGAATGGTAATGCTATGCATTACTGCAACAACAGCACAGACGGGCTCAAAATTCAAAGTTCAAAAGGGGCATAACTCCAAGAAAAATAATTGAATCAGAATTTTCTGGGAATTATGCACATCTACACAGTGTGTCCTTATTAATAACACATTTTCATCAAATTCTGTTAAGCGATCTCTGAGGAATTGTACTGACAACAACAGGACAGATGGACTCAAAATTCTAAGTTCAAAAGGGACAATCAGAATTTCCTGGGAATATGCACATCTACACAGCATGTTTCTATTAACTACAAAGATTCACGAAATGATGTTGAGTGTTCTCAGAGGAGTTCCGCTGACAAGAAAGGTTCAACAGCACTTAAGAAGATGTTATTTAAGTGTTTTACACACCAATACTATATACCAAGTTTGGCATCACTCTGAGGTCAGAACCCCTACCCCAGGGATCATGAAATTTACAATTTTGGTAGAGGCTTTCCTGCTCTACATCCCTATGCATTTAGTTTTTCTTACACATGCATAGTTGTAAAGAAGATTTTTGAAAATTGGTCAAATTTGGGCAGTTTTTGCCCCGCCCCTAAAGCCAAAGGAGTCCAGGAATTCTGAAATTTATAATTTATTTCCTCATTGTCTTGAAGATGTTAACACATCTAACACGACAGGCAACGCATGACAACGGACGCTGACCAATTGCAATAGGTCACCTGAGTTTCATTAAAAATATTAATGCTATATTACATATGCCCTGGCCATTTCATATGTAAATCCATTAACAAACCTGACATTTCATGGAACATTTACATGTAATTCCATTAACAAACCTGGCATTTTGAACAGCAGGAGAGCTATCCAAGTCCTGCAATATGTCAAAGTCTCGGGAAAATTATCCTCATTAATCAACAGCACGTCTCCAGTAACCGCTACCCTACAATATTTATTCTCACATTAAATATTGGTTAACCACAAACTGATCCTTTACACCATTATATCATGCTTTTAGATCACAAATTTATACTCAAAAGATCGATACAATGATACTGAATGTATCAAAATGACACCAAACCAGTGCACATGTATGAATAATGTCAGTCCTAGAAGTTCTATGAAAGCTTTATCTTAAATAGTTCAGGAGATAATGAAGAGGTCAGATTCTTATTAAAAGTAGATTTAGGTCATAAGGTCAAACACTAAATCAAAGTCTTGCCATAAAAATCTATACACAAAATATAAAAGCTTTTCCTTAAATAGTTTAGAAGATATTAACTAGGCCAGTTTTTGTTTTGAAAATAGCCATTAGGTGGAGGTCACAAGATCAAATATGATTGTACCACAAGGTCGTCTTGTCAACAAGAACCTATATACAAAATATGAAAGTCCTACCTTGAATACTATTAAAAATATTTGGTAGGTTACATTTTCTTAAAATAAGGTCAAATTTCAAGGTCACAAGGTCTAAGGTTATAGTATGAAAAAATAGATATTGTCATAGGAAATATACATACAACATAAAAAAGCTGTCATGTAAATTTGAACTTGTCTGGCCCAGTAGTTCTTGACAAGAAGATTTTTAAAGATTTTCCCTATATATTTGCATGTAAACTTTGATCCCCTGTTGTGTTCCCAACCTAACCCCGGCCCCTGGGGCCATGATTTTCACAAAACTTGAATCTGCACTATGGCAGAAAGCTTACATGTAATTTTCAGCTCTTCCGGCTCAATGATTCTTGAGAAGGTTTTGAAATGACACAGCCCTATTTTTGCATTGTCGTGATTATCTCTCCTTTGAAGGGGACATAGCCCTTCATTGGAACATATGTAAATTCTATTCATCCAAGGATGATTTTTACCAAGTTTGATTGAAATTGGCTCTATAGTTCTGGAGAAGATTTTAAAATTTGTCAGTGTAATTTCACCATTTCACTATTATCTTCCCTTGGAGAAGAATGTTAATTGCCCCTCATTAGACCAAACTTGAATCCCCATCACTCAAATATGATTTGTTTGAAATTGGCCAAGTTGTTCTGAAGAAGAAGATGAAAATTTGAAAAGTTTACAATGATGCAAATGACAGACAACAGAAAGTTTTAATCAGAAAAACTAACTTGAGCCTTCAATTTGCCTGTTACTTAGGGGCGAGATCAAAAGATCGATGTCGGATAAAAAAACTAAATTCAAATAGTTAGGGGGAGGGTGGGATAAAATATCCCGTAAGTTTCTGTCATCCAACATTGATTACACTTTAGTGGAAAGAGAAAAATGACAATTAAGCGATTGTTAAAAACCACATAATAACATTACATTTGAATAAACATTTAAGTTTTAATGTGCAATTTCATTTGTGAATAAACAGTAGAAAATTACACAGTGTTATTTATAATCGTATGCAGGGCTCAACATTAACTTTCTTTCCTATTTGTCCATTCAGACAAGGGACAAAGATATTTACTTGTCAGAACTTCAACTTCACTTGTCCGAAGAATTTTCAAAAAAGGATCTAATATTGTCAACTTGAAAACTGTATTTAATTTACTTAATATGTAGTCTATTTTTATACCTGCTTGATTCATTTTTTCCCCTATCTTATTCTCTTGATAAAAACAACAAACGCATAAAACAAAATTTTATCTGGACTTCCTATCTTGAATTAATGACTTCGTAAGATCCATGGATGATTGAAAGCATTCTCTCACCAGAGGGCACATTACGCAAGCTTCACGGAGTGCACGGAACTCTGGGTAGAGAATGGATTGAAAGTAGTATGCAATAAGTGAACACCAATCCCGATTGAGTTTGACTCAGCTAGCTTATATAGCGATTGATATCTTGATCAAAGTTCATTTTCCATGCATTACACATGTACTTCCGACTCTCAACTACCGATAAACTGTTCACAAAATTGTCTGGAGACTTCTTTACATAAAAAAGCACCTGTCCAATCGGACAAGTGCCCATCAGTATTCACTTGTCCGAAATGTTTTTCCACTGGTACCGGACAAGCGGACAAACGTTAATGTTGACCCCTGGTATGTTTATACTTGTTAATCAATTAGTTTCCAACATTCTAAAGGGGGGGGGGGGGGGTCTGGGTGAAAACTATGTGAATTAGTTTTTTTGTGAAACATTGAACATTTGATATCACCCCTTACTTATGCAAGGTGAAGATAACGAACAGTGATCAATCTCATAACTCCTACAAGCAATACAAAATAGATAGTTGGGCAAACACGGACCCCTGGACACACCAGAGGTGGGATCAGATGCCTAGGAGGAGTAAGCATCTCCTGTTGACCGGTCACACATGCCATGAGCCCTATATCCTGAGCAGGTAAACGGAGTTATCCGCAGTCAAAATCAGTGTGCCAAGAACGGCTCACCAATTGGTATGAAACACGTCAGACAGCATTTTACCCAATGCGAGGTTGTATTGACGAACTAGATCGTTATAACGACCATAGAATTTGCGAAATGCTGACTTCAATCAAGACTGTTGAAATCCCTGTACCATCAACTTGTTTGTCAGTAGCTTACCTCGACTTATGTGATATATGATCAATGACTATTCAACAAGAGGCTCATGGACCACATCGCTCATCCGAGTCACCTTGGCCCATAATTTTTACAAACTTTAATCTGCATTATGTCAGGAAACTTTCATTTCAATGTGCTGTTTGAATGGGCTAACAAACTTGAATCTGCACTGTCAGGAAACTTCCATGCAAATTTGTACTTTCCTGGTGCAAACTTTCTCGGCCACATGGCAATATATCAGAGTATAGTAAGCGGTTAAATGAAAATGAAATTTTGAACTCTCTAAAGCGTTTTTGAGATTACGACGAAAAGAAACAAAAGGCCCATGGGCCACATCGCTCACCTGAGTCACCTTGGCCCATATCTGAAGACTTTCCATATATATTTGCATGTAAAACCTTAGTCCCTATTATGGCCCAAACTACCCTTTGCAAACTTGAATCTACACTATGTCAGAAAGCTTTCATGTAAATGTCAACTTCTTAGGCCCAATGGTTCTTGAGAAGAAGATTTTTAAAGCGTTTTCCTATATTTGTATGTAAAACTTTGAAACCCCCCCCCCCCCCACTTGTGGCCCCATCATACCCCCTGGGGGCCATGATTTGAACAAACTTGAATCTGCACTATGTCAGAAAGTTTTCTTGCAAATATCAGCTTTTCTGACTCAGTGGTTATTGAGAAAAAGATTTTAACTATATATTTGTATGTAAAACTTTGATCCCCTTTGTGGCCCCATCCTACCGCTGGGGGCCACGATTTGAACAAACTTGAATCTGCACTATGTCAGAAAATTTCATGTAAAAATCAGCTTTTCTGACTCAGTGGTTCTTGAGAAGAAGATTTTTAAAGATTTTTCCTATATATTTGTATGTAAAACTTTGATCCCCTATTGTGGCCCCATCCAACCCCCGGGGCCCATGATTTGAACAAACTTGAATCTGCATTATGTCAGGAAGCTTTCATGTAAATCTCAGCTTTTCTGGCATAGTGGTTCTTGAGAAGAAGATTTTAAAAGTTTTTCCCTATATATTTGTATGTAAAATTTTGACCCCCCCCCCCCCCCCCCCCCCCCTTGTGGCCCCATCCTACCACCGGGGGCCATGATTTGAACAAACTTGAATCTGCAATATGTCAGGAAGCTTTCAGGAAAATTTCAGCTCTTCTGGCCCAGTGGTTCTTGAGAAGAAGATTTTTAAATGACCCCACCCTATTTTTGCATTTTTGTGATTATCTCCCCTTTGAAAGGGACATGGCCTTTTATTTGAACAAACTTGATAGCCCTTCACCCAAGGATGCTTTTGGCCATGTTTGGTTGAAATTTGAAATTGGCCCAGTGGTTCTGGAGAAGAAGTCGAAAATGTGAAAAGTTTAACAGACAGACAGACAGATGACGGACAAAAAGCGATCAGAAAAGCTCACTTGAACCTTCGGTTCAGGTGAGCTAAAAACTCTTCGGATACAAAGAAAAATTCCGGATTATTAAGGAAACAATAATCAGTCACGCGGACCGATAGTATAGCGAGTTTTATCAGAGATTTCGATTTTCTATCAGTTTTGCCGGTAGGACCGATGGTTTTCAGAAACTCTACAAAAATGACCTTGAACCAAAAGTCCCCTGTTGTGTCCCAAGAACTACTACTGTTGAAATAAGGAACTTTCATTTTCTGAGTGACCTTAGCCTTTCCCCAATGACCTTGAGAGACTTTGATTCACAAGTCCTTACCTGAACATTTGTGATCAATTTGATCAACTTCTGATTAAAAGTTTAGGAGATATGAGGTGGAACAGACACGACAGAGACTATATTTATGCTCCTTAAATTTTTCGGGGATCATAAAAGTCTGTAAAGTTTACATAAGGACGGATGGACCACAGACAACAGGAGATCAGAAAACCTCACATGAGATTAGATTTCAAGTGAGCTTAAAAGGAAAACAAAATTACCAGCTCCATACAAAAGGCTATCTCCAAAAATGGATCAGATCTGATGGTAAGAGAACTGCTTTCTGCTTCTGCTCCATCAGCAGGATGTCAACATCTCTTGAGGTCCAGAAAGCTGAAAAACCAAAGTAGCATTGAGTGCTGGAATCACAAGAAATCAGACAGGCAAGTAAAATTGTCTGCAAGTTAAAAATCCTCAGTAATTTTTTTGAAGAGAATTTTGTCAAGCGAGCTTGTTATGCAGGGCATATGTTTCCGTAATGAATTCATACAAGCATGAAGTCAGTAGTGACCTTGACCTTTGAACCCCAAAATCAACACACACAAATAATTTCAGATAAATTGTTAAAAACATAGTTTATAATCTTAAAGAGTTTAATCACAAAGAGGCCTTTAGGCTACATCACTCACCCGAGTCACCTTGCTCTTGGTCAGCTGTTTTGATTTTTAAATTTTTTGTATTTTCAATCATTATTCCTATGAAAAATGTTGACCCAATCTTGTGGCCCCACCTACCTAGCCCCTAAGCTCACAACATAAAGCAAACTTAAATTCACACAACACAGGAATGCCTCAATACCAATATGACTATTCTGTAAAACGTTCAGGTCATTTTATGTATACAAAATATGAAAGTTCTACCTAAACCAGTCAGTAGATCAAACTCTAATGTCAAGGTCACAAGGTGAAAAACTTTATGACTATAAAAAAGAATGCAAATATGAAATATGAGAGTCCCATTGCTCATTATTCAAAAGTTATGAGGAAGGTTAATATTTCAGACAGACAGGACAAAAACAATTCCACCCCATCCTTAGTCTGGATCATAAAAAAAAACTTGTTTTCACACAACTTGGGGACATTTGCAATTGGATATGATTTAGTGTGGCCCTGCTCCTCTTGAAAAGTCTTTGTTTTAATAAATTTTCTGCATATTATCATATAAAACTCTAATTTCATATTGTGCCCCACCCTACCACTGGGGTCCTTGCGTTCAACTTCAATTTGAATTAAATGCAGCTACTTGCATATTAATAGTGAGTGCAGTGCTCTGGCTCATACTGCAAGCTCCAATGACTAAAGAGCAAAAAATAACCCGAGCTAAATCTGAACCTTTGACAGGGTCATCCCAGAGGTCCCTGTCAAAAATGGCGGAGATCTCGAAAGGTCACACTTTGGACTATATGAATTTCTTTTTAAAGGGTCTGTTAAGATTCCTACGGAGACTTTAAGAATTGGGCGATGTTCAGGGAGGAATGGTTTTCTGAGGGACCGATTTGGAGAAGTTTCACGGTATTTCCCCTTTCAAGTTGACATGTTGCTTCATTTGAACAAACCTGAGTCCCCTTTTCCCAAGAATGTTTTGTGGCTTTGCCGCAAGAGAAAAATCCCCCCCTGCTCAAAGGCCATAAGCGCCGAGCATAGACCTACATTTTGCAGCCCTTCACTGGAAATGGTGATGTCCCCATGAGTGAAATTTTGTTGAGGGAGGTGTTAAACGAATCGATATACAATCAATCAACAGACGACAATAACGAATGCCGAACGGGCAGATCAATAGCAAAAGATCACCTGAGTGATTAAGGTGACCTAACAATGCATTCCTGATGAGTCAGGTACATAGAATCTACTGGTAATATAAAGAGAAGATAACGAACAGTGATCATGCAATTTTCATAAATTCCACAAAGTATACAAAATTAAGAGAATGACAATTTATACTTATAGGTATATATTATAATTGTAAGTAAACTGAGGCAATACATGTGGTTGTCTTTAAGTAGTAACTGTAGCCAAATTCAAAGAATTCAAACATGATTATAACTCTAAACTTATATGATTTGAAAGTTCTGTATTGTAATTCATCTAGTCTAAGGGAGATAACTGTAATATCTGCTTTCATGCTCTCTACAGTCTGAACTTATGAGAAAATTGAATACTTCTCTTGAATCTTCTTTGGAAAATTCCCATGGATTACTACATCTCAGCAAGACCACAGTTATATTTATTAAAGTGTTCAGCCTCTACCAGCACTCCAGCAGGTAATGATGGGCTGAGGAAAAGTCATCTATCCAGCATCGTTACCACTCTGTCCCTACAAAAATCCAGCAATAAGTTATGAATTAAACTTAAATGAGGCTGATATGAGTCACAAACATTGCAAGCTAGTGAAAGTCAAGACCCTCAGGAAAAATGAGTCTCCACGTGTCACCCTTGTATAGAGCAATAGGTAACCACTGACCTGGACAGTGCTGCTGGTCAAGCGGCAGATTCCATCTACCAGGGCGGGCTTCTGAAAAAAAATCCATTAACACTTGTCACTAGTCCAAGAGGATAAAAATGAGTTCAATCAAAAAGCATCAAGTCTAGGTCCCCATTTTTGCCAAAAAAATACATGCAACATAAAACAAAACCTGTATATACATGTATAACAATAATATCTGCATTTTAATTACTTACGAAGAGTCAGACTTCTGAATCCTGTTTGTAATTCTACTTACCATCAACTGTTCAAAGGCCAATTCTGAATACCCGCAACTTCAGCAGTTGGATTGCAGGAATGCGGTAAATTGAGTACTGTTGCCTGCCAACTGATCAGACTTCAGTCACCACCTACTGGGAAAAAAACCTCACATGATTAATTAACAAATTTGATACATATTTTCAATAGTATGTTCCTATTGCGATTAAATAGCTTGAAATATTAGAATAATGAACTGCGTTTCATCTACTACCCTTAGATATTCATATGCCCTACCATGGAACAAGATCCCGAATGGCCGATGAATATAAAAATGTAACTAACAATAAAAACAAGAGGCCCATTCGCAGGGTTGGCAAAAAAGTGGTCAATATGAGTATTGACAAGGCCGGTGGTCAATACTGGTTAAAACCGGTCAATACTGGTTAATACTGGTTGATTGAAGATTATTTGGTCATTATAGTCTGTGTTGTTTATTTTGAATGTTTAAATGACCATTACTGTAATTCATAACATCAGTCTTCACGAAAACTCAGTGGTCCGAAGACCGAGGCCAGTGAATTTTACGGTCGGGTCAGTGAAAATTAAAAATCAGGAAGTCCGACGGGCTTGTAGATTTTTTGTAAGTCATATTAGATATAATGTTGGATTTTAAATATTCTAAACGTCTTCTTTGCTTAAATTTACCATCAAAATAAAAATAAATAAAAAATAGCACATAAAGTAAAAATAGTTTCAGTAAATTAATAAATTGTACATTTTTACAATGCATTCCATAATGTATGTGATAAACATATGAAAATTTAGGGGGCCAGTAAATTTCACTGTGGGCCAGTAAATTCAGACAGTTCACTGGTCCGACTGGCCAGCAAGTTTTAAATGTTTCCGTGAGACTGTAACATGCACTATCAGTTTATAATATACTTATAAGTCATAATATTAAATAAATAATGTACAAATGACTCTGTTGAATTGGGGAAGATGTAAAAGTTTCTGTTCAAATTCCTTAGTTTAACAAGAAATACATGTACCTCTAAGTATTGTTTCATCAATCTTCATTTTTAACTGTTGAATAAACATTTGGAGGGGTGGGTTGGTGATGTTTTCATAACAATAACAGGCACACTGGTCATCTCTGGTCCCAGCCTATGCTTATTAACACCTGTCAGCTCTGCTTCCTGTGCTCAGGTAATGTCCAGCTACCTTTTATTCTTAATCTGTCCAGGTACATGTGTTAAGAGGTCTGTCTCCCATTGTCAGCTATGCTATAGAACTGTGACCCTCTGGTAGGTACTGAAGATATTGCAGTCAGTTTCAGCAAACCAAATATATTAAACTTATGAAATTACATTTGATTATCTAGTGAAAAATATTAATCAACAATTGATCCATATAATGAAAAGACTTAATTTATCTTTATCTTTGCAAGAAATGTACGGAAATGGACAGTTTAAATCACAATTGACCATTATTGACCAGTATTGACCACTTGGGGAGTATTGACCGGGACGGTTAAAACCACTGGTTAAAACCGGGGGCGGTTTTAACTGCCCAACCCTGCCCATTCGCCACATCACTCAACTGAGCTACCTTGGCCCTGCTGTTGTTCAGGGTCAACACCAAATCATAAGAAGGTCTTGTCATAAACACGATAAAGAATTCAAATTCAAAATACGAACGACCTAGGCCTACCTTAAATAGTTCAGGAAATATGAAATAGGTCGGGTTTTTCTTAAAGTAAGTCAAACTCCAAAAGTCAAAAGATCAAACATCCTTGTGTCACATTATGTCTTGCCATAAAAAATCTCGATACAAAATATGAAAGCTCTACCTAAAATAGTTCCTGATATACTTATTAGGCTATGTTTTCTTAAAAGTAAACCAAATTCAGAATTAAGGGTCACAAGATTAAAGGACATGATATGAAATGAAAGGTCTTGCCACAAGAAATTGATGTACAAGATATGAAAAGTCTACCTTAGATTGTTCAGGACATATTGAACAATGTTGAATAGATCAGATTTTTATTAAAAGTAAGTCATACTTCCAGGTCAAGGTCACACAACATGGGATCACATGAAGGGGCTTCCCTATGGAACGTATATACATAATATGAAAGTCCTAGCTTAAATAGTTCAAGAGATATTTTAATATCAGCATATAAAACTTTGATCCCTATTGTGACCCCCAGCTTACCACCGGGAGGGTGGGGGTGGGGGTGGGCCAGTCTGGTGGGAGCATGATCTGAACAAACAAGAATCTGCACTATGTCAGGAAGCTTTAGATTTCATATATTATATATATATATATATATATATTTCATATTTAAAGGGACTGATTCACGATTTCCCCCAAAATTTTGTTTTTCACTTTTGATGATCAAAATCTATTTTCTGATATGTTTAAAAGATTTCACATAAAAATTAAGTTTATACATTATCATAGAATCTCATTTTAGAGAGTTTATTATTTGTTTTGTAAACAAAGATTGTGGTACGTTATTGTTTACGAAATTTTCAAAAGAATTGGATATCTATTTAAGTTAATCATATCTTTCACATTTCAAGCATTATTTTGGGTAAAATATGCTATCTAAAAGTTAAAATTTGTGAATATGCAAGATTGAGATGCTTTATATTACAAAATTAACATTCCACTGGTTTGTTTGTTTACATGAAAAGACTCGAGTCTTTATTTACATAACACAGATTTAAGGCTAAGATATTGCTTTTATTCTTGCATTCAGAAGGTCAAAATTTTGGCTGTCCACATTAAATTAGTTATATTTTTAATGTTTAACATCAAAAATGAAAAATATTTTTTTCAAAAATCGTGAACCAGTCCCTTTAAGCGGTCAACCGGGTATGATTGCTGATAGCCAGCTCAGTTGGTAGAGAGCACATACATAGTGGTGAGAGATCAAGGGGCCCAGGTTCCAATCCCTGTCTGCTTCATTGCATTTTCTCCCTTCCTGTTACACATTTGACTTGTTTTTGTAACACCTCCTCTCAGTTATGATATTGTGTCTATAAACTTGAATGTACACATATCAGGTTACAGACTACTAATTTTACCCCTATTTCATTGACCACGCAAGTAGTGCCTGTTTATAAATAGAGGTTTTTTCTTAAAAATTCTTGGGGATGTATGTGGGGTGGATTTGTGTTATTATAGGGCATAGATGGAAAGAAGAGGGTCTGAAAAAAATTAAAAACTTATAATAATGGGAAATTCTGCTCTTAAGTGTGTAGTAGGAAGGGTGTAAATAGGCCATTGTTTACCTGCTTCTCAAAGGGATAGGGAAATGTGCTGGGTAGGGGTTACTTGCGATGTCATAACAGGACTTGTGTGCGGTGGATTTTCCCGAGATTCACAAATATTTTTGGACTTGAATTGCTCTAAGTCTGTACCAAGTTTCAGGTAAGTTGAGGCGGTGGAATTTTTTATATTAATTTCTATGTTATAAAGGAATGTACAGCAAAATAATTGGTAGTCTGTGTCCTATCAACACTTTGCACAAGTTACGTCCCTTGTCCGCCATCGGGTTACTGGAATCTGTGCAATACCCCCAAAAAAGTGCTATACCCAGAAAAAAGTACACTATACCCAATACTGCGATAATATACACAGGATATCCTCTTAGATGGGTTGAGAAATGGTTATCTGGAAAAAATGGTACACTGAATTGGTACCGTTACCGTTATACAGCCAATTCATAGAAAAATCCAATACATCCGGCGCTATTTCCCGGCGCCATTGCTTTTGACGTATTATAAGGTATACCACGCCCGATCAAATTAAAGACGATGATGTAGTTTAAATGATGGTGGGTTTTTCTAAGTTTATAAATTCAAATATATGTATATTTTTTTTATTTTTTAATATAAGTTGATGCCCCATCACCTGTCATTTTGTCACCAAAATGAATTCAATGGATTTTTTTTTTTTTTTAAATTAAATATCATGAATTTAACACCAGTATTTAATTATTTCAAACACTTTTTAATCTCAAAGGCAGGCATGAGTATGTAATTTAAGTGATTAAATAATTTTCTTGCAAGACAAATACACACAAATACACACTAATATAAATAAGGAAGTTAGCCATAAGGAAAACATGAATTTGAAATTTATTTAAACATTCATAGTTTCCATATGTTCCCAGCCCTAGCCACGTGGAGGCCTCCTTTCTGTAGAGCCATAATGTCTTTTTTTTTAAATGAAAAATTTAAAGCCAAAGGACCAAAATCATGAAGAACACAACATACAAAAATTTAAAACACATAAAACATCTGTAAATTTACATTTATAATTTATTTTTTGCTTATGTTAAATAAAAAATATTGAAACCAAAGGAAACCAAACTATCAAAAATATAAGAGACAAAAATTTAAAACATCTTTAGTTTTACATTTACAAACAAAAATTTCATTGGCATGTCATTTTCTGCTCATGTTAGATAAAAATATCAAAACCAAAGGACCAAAACTATAAATACGAGAGACAAAAATTAAAAATACACGAAACATCTTTAGTTTGTTTTTTAAATGAAGCAATGAAATATTTTAGGACCTTGACCATAAAAAGAACAGATCAATAGATGAAAAGAGATAGGAATATAAACACTTAATACTATCAAAAATATTTCAATATTACATAATTATAATTTTTTTTAAAAATAAAACAATCCGTTTCATATAAAAATCATTAAGATTATATATTTCATTACGATATCCTTGTTTGGGAAAAAGAGGATGCCAACAAAAACCATTACAACAAAACAAAAAAATAAATATTTAGAGAATTTTAAAAGACCATATGAGATTCATAATTGAAAAAAAAAAACATTTGTAACATTATATTAGCATAAAAAAAGTTATGCAGCTAAAGGCCAGAACATATGAACATTAAAATTAACAAAATGCAAATGGAATGGGTGAGTAATAAGCCTGAAAGTAACCCTACTCAAAGTTCTAACCTACACAAGATCAAGCTGTATTCAGTGGACACACCCGTCTGGCGGGGTAGGAATAAGCCTGAAAGTAACCCTGCTCTAAGTTCTCAAAATTTACTACATTATAATTTTTAAAAAATGAATATGTAGGTTAGAACTTAGAGTAGGGTTACTTTCAGGCTTATTCCTCCCCCGCCAGACGGGTGTGTCCAGTGAATACAGCTTGATATTATGTAGGTTAGAACTTAGAGTAGGGTTACTTTCAGGCTTATTCCTCCCCCGACAGACGGGTGTGTCCAGTGAATACAGCTTGATCTTGTGTAGGTTAGGAAGAAATTCAGTTGTTTCATTAAATGTTTGTAATTCTATGATAATGTTATTGTACAAATATAGTATTTACATTTTTTTATCTAGTGCATTTTTATGGCTTTGGTCCTTTGACTTTAATACTTTCTTTTTTACAAACAGAAAAATTGTATTATGTTAATGAAATACCATAGATTTTTTGTGTAATTTACATTGTTGTCCACTACATTCTTTATGGTTTTGGTTATTACGCTTCACTAATTTTATTTCACACAGTAGAAAAACAAATTATCAACAACTGAAATTGGTTAATGTTAGTATCACAAAATTTATTTATTTTTGATATAATTTTTTTGTATGTTCTACTCTTCATGGTTTTGGTCATTTGGCTATAAATTTTTCATTTCAAAAACAGAAATTATGGCTCTACAGAAAGGAGGCCTTCACGTGGCTAGAGCTGGAAACATATGGAAACTATGAATGATTCAAAAATTCATATTTTTCTTATGGCTAATGTCCTGATTTGTATAAATATGATGGTGGTATGTTACAAACAATATATATTAATGTTTGGAATATTTGACACTATCATTCTCTGACAGTGGAAATAATGTATCATGATTGACGGAAAGTAAAGTTCGATCTTCAATACAATTGAGTAGTTTATGATATAAGAAATGTACGTTACAATATATAAGGTGCATCCCCCCATAATGTCGTAATTATATGTAGTCAGAATCATCATCTACAATTTCAGAAATGGGAACAATATCGTCTAAAAATTGGCATATCCATGTTAAATTTGTTTACATCACCAGATTTCAAAATCAGTGATCTCGTCAAACTTGTATCCAATTACTAATTTCTGCATTGTTTCTGATTTCATTAGAATCTTAAACATAAATTACTTCAAAACCACGCGGTCATATACTTTGTGCAAAGTTAGACAAATTTTTAACACAATGTCGTATGATTTGGTAACGTATGCTAGTCAGTAACGCAGGTTTCGAACAATGCATTGTTGCTTAAACAAAGGTTAAGGACATTTCATAATTTTTTATATTCGATTACAAATACGCAAGATGAATGAAACGTACAGTATTTCATGTTTCATGTATTATACTATTTTCACCAGGCATATATTGCATTGAAAAAGTCGTTTTTTCAAAACATGAAATACTGTACGTTTCATTCTTATCCATACGCTAAGAGAACACAATATTAAAATTTGGATAAATCAAAGGCTCTATTCTCTTTTAAAAAATGAAACCTATGGATCGGCGACATGACTTTAGAAGATACACATTTACAGAGCTCCAGTTAATTTTTTATCACAAAGAGTATTTACCCCCTGATTTTCTAATCAATGAGTATTTTGCTTTTCAGAAGAATTCAAAAGTGTATTTTTTTAATTTACTGATTATCGTTGTTCTTTTGCACAGCACAGAAGATGTCACCAGATAAACGATACTTCTTCCGTTAAACTTGAACTTAAAGTTTATACTAAAAGGCCGCTCCAGCTATTTACGGAGAAAATCCTTTGTAGTTCTTTAATTTAAAACTATTCATCGTCATTTGAAATTTGATATTTATCATTGATGCATTAAATTTGAATATGTCAGACATTCAAGTCACATGATTATGATCTAATTTTGTATATCATTCGTCCACGATCGATAATACAAGGGTTTTTTTCCCTGTGCTTTCGACCGCACAATAACTCTTTAAGAAAGAAAGTATAACAATTAGGAATATATAATAGTGTTTTGAGTTAACTCTTCCAATTTTTCAAAATTGTGATTGTCATCCAAATGTATTTCATAGCGCTAAATATCATGTATGATCAATCCCTGGGCTAACCTCACTTCATATGAATAGATAATTCATATTTATATCATACTACATTTATCACAAATACGCGGACTAATAAGCATTACTTTGGGAGTGTAAAGCGTATTTACATTCGCTAATGAGTAATTATACGCATGATTTTCAACTTAAATGCGTATTTGGTAAAATTTAATGAGTATTTACGCTGATACGCACCTTATCTGAGCTCTGCGATTTACCAATTTGAAAAACACACAATAGAACTTATCATTTTTCAACTCATTCATGCTATCGAACTTCATCAAAAAATCTGTTGTTATGCGTACCTTTTATATATCACTGATAATGAAATATAAAATACCTGCTCTGGCTTGTAACGTACCTTTCATTTCTGTACATAACGGTATTCCTTACTACAGTAGTTGGCCATAAGTAAGTTCACAAAGAGAATTTTCTCTATATATTTAATGCAAATCTATCTTTTTTTCAAAATCTTCTCTTACACCCCCCCCCTCAAATTACACATACTTATATAAATAGTATATACTCTCAAATTAAGATTCGTGTTAAAATTGTCATATCTTTACAATATATTATCATATATTTATTCTTAAATTATTATATGCTACTGTGAATACTTCTGAGATCAGTGCTTTTTATTTCATCAAAATTGATGAAGAAATGCGGTCAGAAAAATTGTTTAAAAGTATATGGTTTTGTATTAAATATATAGTGAACATTTTCTTTGGGAACTTACTTATGACCTAGTACTGTATACTATGTTTACATATCAATGGATAAATATATGTTAATTTCCAGTTATGGCAACCATTTCTTTTAAAAATTCTCATTGAATTTCTAAATGGAATAGGTATGTACTAATAAAACAATTAAAAAAGAGAAAACAAATACTACGTTAAAGGAGCCTGCATGTGCATATTTTTTTATACTTGCATACTGTACTTACTAAACTATAATTATACTGATTTGATTGCAGTTTTATATGTATTCAAGCAACAATATCATTTTCAGCTGTTTCTGAAACAGTTGGGTTAACTTATCTAATATATCAGGTTGTTAATTTAAATCCTGTCTACAATTAGTATTTCATGTATAAATGTAATTATAGATGTGTGCAGTGCAGAAGTGTTAACTTTGCCAGTATCAGTACCTCCGAATGATTGTTATTTATTTTCATTGTTATAATTAATTGCTTGTTTAACCTGTGGTGCCTGTGGTGCATCCCCCCCCCCCCCCCCGGTAAATAAGCAATATACATAGCTTATAGTGTAAACAATTTGTAAGGAAGAAATTTTGTCTTGCAAAAAAATTATTTAATCACTTAAATTACATACTCATGCCTACTCTTGAGATTAAAAAGTGTTAAGTGTTTGAAATAATTAAATACTGGTGTTAAATTCATGATATTTAATAAAAAAAATAAATTAAAAATCCATTGAATTCATTTTGGTGACAAAATGACAGGTGATGGGGCATCATCTTACATTAAAAAATAAAAAATTATACATATACTTGAATTTATAAACTTAGAAAAACCCACCAACATTTAAACTACATCATCGTCTTTAATTTGATCGGGCGTGGTATACCTTATAATACGTCACAAGCAATGGCGCCGGGAAATAGCGCCGGATGTATTGGATTTTTCTATGAATTGGCTGTATAACGGTAACAGTACCAATTCAGTGTACCATTTTTTCCAGATAACCATTTCTCAACCCATCTAAGAGGATATCCTGTGTATATTATCGCAGTATTGGGTATAGTGTACTTTTTTCTGGGTATAGCACTTTTTTGGGGGTATTGCACAGATTCCAGGCACCGTCCGCCATCTCCTGGTTAAGATTTTCCTACGTGGGCCTTTGTAACATTATCTCATCTGTAGCTTTGACATAAATTGTTATTTTCCATCAATTGCAGTCAACTACAATTATCCTCTGGGGTGGGGCGACCCATTAATTTAATTTGTATCAGAGCTTGATAATCACAGGAGTCGGTTCATTTGACAATCCAAGTTTATCCAACCCTATAAAACTATCCTCATTCATGCAACTCAGGTAAAGGCAAATCACCATCAAAATAAATAGTACCTACATGTAACAGTAATTTTCGCTAAGTACCTTCAAATATCCCTAAAATAAGCTCTCTTTCTGACCATGTTGCTTCGGCATCCATTTTCGTTTTCACTGCGTCTTCTGCTTCAGCAAGAAAGATAACTCTTTTTAGCATTCGCACCTTTCCGGAACTTTCCGAAACATTCCTGAGCCTATCGGAACATCAGTCGGCATTTTCCGAGGAATATTATTCCCCGGAAAAGGCCGAGTGAAGTTCCGATTGTTTCCCGAGTTTGCCTGAAAAACTGCAAACAAGGGTGGGCGTATAAATCAGTGGCGGATGAAAAAAAAAAATCCCATAAGGGGGCGATGGAATTTACAAGAAATGGCAATTAAATATATATTCAACCACTGGCTGAGTGGTCGGGTACAACTTCTATATCCTGTAGATCCGCCAATTTAAATTTTCTAGCAGCTGGAAAATGTCATACAAAGCAGCCCCTCCTCCTGGGCGGATCCAGGATGTTTTAAAATGGGGATTGGGTTTCTATCATTCATTTTGATTTACAAAGGGGGAGATCATCTGCAAAATGCGTTATTTTTATGTTTTTCAGCAAAATTTTCTAACGAAGGAGAGGTTCCAATTCCCAGACCCCCCCCCTCTCTCTCTCTCTCTGGATCCGTCACTGCTTGATTGTTAGGGTTCATTTCTAATCGTAAAATTTCCCCCTACATTTCGCTCACCCACCCCATTGTGTATCATGTCAGAATATTCTCAGCCCCCCTCCCCCTACACGGGCGGATCCAGAACATTTTCAATGGGAAGATTGTGACAAGAGTTTGTATATTTTCCGTCAAAGAAAACAGAGGAAGGGTGTAAAGACCCCAAAATGGCAATTTTGTCTTTTTTAATCAACTTAAAGCAGGGGGTGGGGTTGTAGCCCCTGCCCCTCTAGATCCACCACATTTGTGCAGCAAGTGCGATCACGAGAGTAGTTTATTCGGCCTGTAATCCAGTGACGTCACGACCGGGCCCTACATGGACTTTTTATTCTTTGTTTTTCATCTTCTATATTCTTCTTGTTTTAGAATGTTAAGGTCAAACTTTATAATGTTGATTGAAAACAATATCAAATCATTCCTTTGAAATCAAAACAAAAACCCGAGAAAATCTCTGAGGCCCGTGTCATTCAATGTGTGACCGGTATAAAGTTTCATGTGAACCGGAACATCCGGGTATTTCCACGTTGGAGAATACAGACTTGTCTGATATGAAAATAAATATAAAAAAATAAAATAAAACGGTATATGTGTATTTCCTAACTGACAAGTGGGGCGGGCTGTTTGATTTCAAGTTTTCTTCGAGGTAAGTTGATAAAACTTTAATTATGATGCTAAAAGAAAAATGAGATAAAATATCTGTAATAGGGTCATTTAGGGCCACTCCCCCGTGTTCATGCGTTTGAAAGTTTTGAGAATCAACAAAATATGTTAATTAATTTCAAGCATGTTTTCGTGTTGTTACATTTTTGTCATATCTACGTGAAATGCACAAAAATTGTGGATAACCATTAAAACCTGTTTTTTTGTTTGTTTGTTTTTTTTTTTGGTTTTTTTTTTTTTTTTTTTTTGGTTTTTTTTTTTTTTTTTGCTAATACTCAATAAAACAGACAGAAGGAATAGATAATCCAATATTTAAAGGCGATATTTTAAAATGGCTCATTGCACTAACATTTTGTTTAATGTTTCCTTTAAGCACATCGTATGAAGCATGATTTCACCATCCAAAAAGTACTACAAGTTCTCAATTATTTTATATTATTTTTCAGTGATTTTTTTCCGGCATGATAAATGGTATTTTTGCAAATAGGAGATTCTCGAGTCCAAATTTTCATTTGGCGCATGATGTTAATATCTAATAGAACATGCCCGAAAGACTTTTGAAATAGACGTTCTAAATTTGGGGGAGGGGGTATTAAAAATGAAAATATAATAAAATATATTAGGCTAATTAATGTGTTTTTAAAAGAAATTGAAATGAAATGGCGGGCCAAATTTCAGACATATCGCTATATTTTAAATGAGAGAAATAAAGTACCAATTCCGGCCAAAATTGATGAAAATTGCTAAGATAATCATATTGTTGCTAATCGTATGTGCTTTTCATTAGAAATTAGTTTTCATTATAGATTCGTTGAATTTAACAAGCCTGGAGCATCCGATGGTTTACACTCGTCTCAGACTGACTAGGTGATATGACTGCACTGTAATTCGTTTCAGACTGACTAGGTGATATGACTACAGTGTAATTCGTCTCAGACTGACTAAATGATATGACTACACTGTAATTCGTCTCAGACTGACTAAATGATATGACTGCACTGTAATTCGTTTCAGACTGACTAGGTGATATGACTGCACTGTAATTCGTTTCAGACTGACTAGGTGATATGACTACAGTGTAATTCGTTTCAGACTGACTAGGTGATATGACTACACTGTAATTCGTTTCAGACTGACTAAATGCTATGACTACAGTGTAATTCGTGTCAGACTGACTTAGTGATATGACCTTTGACCCTCAAATTTGATGAAATGGTATCTATTATCTTTGATGACCAGCCAGAAGAAAATCATTATTTGGGAAACTTCGTACCATAAAAATTCATCCAATAATGAATTCAGTCGGCGTCATGTCCATAAGCTGGTGTTGAACTGAGTGGAGGAATCTGTTTACGAGATGGCGACTTTCGTTTGACATGATACTGTTAGCGGAGTTTGTTACTTAAACGACATAACGTTGTTCTTTACTTAAACGTGTCGACATTTTTATGAAAACAACTTTTTTAATGTATGAAATTGATTTCACACATGCTTGGAAAACAAAACTCTCTAATTGAGACATGATTATGCATATACGTAATAACTGAATATTCCCTTATCTATATACTTACTGAATAACTGAATATTCCCTTATTGATATACTTACTGAATAACAGAATATTCCCTTATTTATATACTTACTGAATATCTGAATATTCCCTTATTTATATACTTACTGAATAACTGAATACTACCTTATCTATATACTTACTGAATAACTAAATACTACCTTATCTATATACTTAAAGAATAACTGACCCCTATCTTATCTATATACTTACGGAATAACTGATCACTATATTATCTACATACTTACGGAATAACTGATCACTATCTTATATACTTACGGAATAAATGATCACTACCTTATCTATATACTTACGGAATAACTGATCACTATCTAATCTATATACTTACGGAATAACTGATCACTATGTTATCTATATACTTACGGAATAACTGATCACTATGTTATCTATATACTTACGGAATAACTGATCACTATATTATATATATACTTACGGAATAACTGATCACTATCTAATCTATATACTTGCGGAATAACTGATCACTATGTTATCTATATACTTACGGAATAACTGATCACTATCTTTTCTATATACTTACGGAATAACTGACCCCTATCTTATATATATACTTACGGAATAACTGATCACTATATTATCTACATACTTACAGAATAACTGATCACTATCTTTTCTACATACTTACTGAATAACTGATCACTACCTTATCTATATACTTACGGAATAAATGATCACTATGTTATCTATATACTTACGGAATAACTGATCACTATCTTATCTATATACTTACAGAATAACTTATCACTATGTTATCTATATACTTACGGAATAACTGATCACTACCTTATCTATATACTTACGGAATAACTTATCACTATGTTATCTATATACTTACGGAATAACTAATCACTATGTTATCTATATACTTACGGAATAACTTATCACTATGTTATCTATATACTTACGGAATAACTGAATGCTCCCTTATTTATATTCTTATTGAATAATTGAATGCTCCCTTATTTATATTCCTATTGAATAATTGAATGCTCCCTTATTTATGTACTTACTGAATAACAGAACACACTCGTACTTATCAAATCAATCTATTGCACAATATGCAGGTGATAAAGGAGTTTTACTACAAAATATAAAATGTTGACATTCAGGTGAAGTTATCTCGTTTGTCATGAAGTTGGATTGTTTGTCGTTAACTTCTGTGTTCAGTAGAATATCCCGGTGTGAAACAAATGTTTAAGATTGTGGTGTTTTTTATTAAATTTAGAATTCACAGAGATGTATCGAATCGATAGCAGTCAATGGGTCGAATATATATGAGTTGCCGTACCTATAATGGCTTCCTAAATTACTTAAAAACCTTTGCAAACAAAGATACATTGCTGGATCCAGTACGTGTTCTACCAAGCCCACATATTTGCTCCTCACGGAAATATTAACAGCTGTGAAGGAGAAACTTCAAACTTACTGTGCGACTACATTTTCCAGAACTATTATTAATCAAATGTCGATTCTAAAAAAATTCTAAAGAACTTTTAGTATACTTGAAATCAGAAAACTTTTCTCAAATCAATAACATTAAAACCTACGACTTTTCAACACTTTACACGACCATTCCTCACGATAAATTAAATACTAGACTTTTTGACATCATAGGCAGTTGCTTCTTCAACAAAAATGGAATAGGGAAATATTCATATCTAGTGATCAGTCATCCAAAAACTTACTTTCATTAAACACCACTCTGATTCCACGCACAAGTACTTTGAAGTTGAAATAAAAAAAAATATGCTAGCGTTCCTCATTGACAATATATCTGTGGTCTTTGGTGATCAGGTCTTCCAACAGTCTATTGGAATTCCCATGGACATAAATTGTGTTCTGCCGTTAGCTGACCTGTTTCTATATTTATATCAAGCAAAATTTATTAAAAAACTTGTACGTGAGAAGAATAAATCTATTGCTGTGGCTTTCAATTCGACATTTAGATACATCGACGACGTTTTGTTTATCAAAAATAATTACTTTCATTCATATGTTGATTTGATATATCTTTGTGAGCTCGAAATAAAAGACACCACAGAGTCGTCCACTTCTGCTTCATACTTAGATATTTTATTGAAAGTAGCCATTAACGACAAATTTTCAACTCAACTCTAAGACAAACGGGATGATTTCAGCTTCTCCATCGTCAACTTCCCATATTTATGTAGCAATATTCCATTATCACCTACATATGGTGTTTATATCTCTCAACTGATTCGGTACGCAAGAACTTGTTCTGGGTATAGTCAGTTTTTTTAAATCGAGGTAGGCTACTGACAAACAAGTTGATGGTACAGGGGTTACAACAGTCTCGATTGAAGTCAGCATTTCGCAAATTCCATGGTCGTTATAACGATCTAGTTCGTCTATACAACCTATCATTGGGTCAAATGCTGTCTGACGTGTTTCATGCCGATTGTTAGGTCGTTCTTGGCACACTGATTTTGACTACGGATAACTCCGTTTACCTGATCGGGATGTAGGGCTTACAGCGGGTGTGACCGATCAACAGGGGATGCTTACTCCTCCTAGGCACCTGATCCCACCTCTGGTGTGTCCAGGGGTCCGTGTTTGCCAAACTCTCTATTTTTTATTGTTTATGGGAGTTATGAGATTGGTCACTGTTCGTTATCTTCACCTTTCATATGAATGTCGAATTGAAGGTAATAGTAAGATATTCTTTATTATCATTTAGACTTTTTAAAATAAAGTATTTCTAATGGTCAGCCAAAATTTGAATATGAGTTGTTGAGTTATAAATGAGATACAGCACTCGCAATTCTTTGTTATGTAAACAAGACTCGTACCATGTTTTTGTTTACATTAGACTGTTTGATAGAAAATAGCGTGTTTAAAACAAAATGCGATGTGCCAAACACTCGAAAATACTTAATTGTGTTAACAATTCACTTGTAAATTGAAATAAAAAACCATGTCCCTTTAAGACTGTGTTCTTTTTTAATTTAGAGTTCAATGGGAGATATCAAATCGGTGGGTATTATTGATAAACGAACTGTCGATAGATCTAAATGTCGAATTGAAGGTCATAGTAAGGGATTTATTTCTTGTATCTTTAAATAAAGTCTGCGTCGCAGGATTACAAAAACATGTCCGCTTGAAAAGGAGCACAATTCCTGTCCATGGGAATTCCAACAAACTGTTGGAAGACCTAATCACCAAAGACTACGACCATTGTTTTCATGGTACTTGAGGATTACACAGCGGGTGAAGGTGTCCCGAGTAAAATAACAAGTAATAACAGCATATTCATAAAAAAGTAAAATTCTTTCAAGCGTCGCATATTTTTAGTAAAAATCGTTCGTCAATACATAAACAAACATCGTATCATGAGGGGAAATCCTTTGCTTAACTATTACGTCGTCATACAAGTGACGTTTTATCCGCTAGACTTTTAGTTGTTTATCACCTCGGTACAGGTGAAAGATGCACTCAAATCATTTGCAGTTTGGACTTGATATGTCGACATTGATATGGTAAATTTAAAGTGTAAGGGGAGAACATTTTTTTTATATAAAAAAATAAGTTGTGTCAGATGGGATTCGAACCGGGTGCCGAGATGCGATCGCGTGTGATGGACGATAGGCATTAACATCTGCGCCATTAAGACTCTGCAACTACGTAGATATCTTTGGTATTCTGTGTGTCTGATTATTATTGTAAAATTAATTATGATTGACTTTGAAGAGTATTATATTTTATTAATTTTGGGTAAGAGTATCTCTTGTTGAGTTAAAATAATTTCGTGTAATATTTTTCACACTTATGAAGACGGTCAGTGATTGGTCAGTGTGTGTAATAATAGAACCTGCTATTGGCGGTATTTTTGCACGAGATACAGAACAACGAAGACGTGTCTGATGTTGTGTAAGTTTTTGGTGATATATTTGTCATTTTCAAGTACACAGTAATTTGTCAGTGAATATTTTGAGTGCATAGATTCACTATATCGTGTGTAAGGTATTGTAGGAGATTCTTTGCTAAATAATGCTGTTAGGAAGCGGAATTCGATATTTAGCATTTTCTTTAATCAGACATATTGAATTGAGAACTAGTTTATAGCTTAATGTTTTCTATTTATACTTAATGGGAGAATATAATTGAGTTTTACATACATGTACTTCGGTGACACAACGGTGTTCGAGTTATATGTGTGTTTCAGTATATTTACAGTGTTTATTTTATTAATAGGTCTACATGTAGGTGATCAGTGTATTACGTTGACCTTGACCTGTCGTGGTGGCCATTTTTGGGGCCGGATATTGCGTGCCTTGTTTAGGTTTGTGAACTTTGCGTATTCGCAACCTTTTTCTAATGTGCAATTGCTATTTGTTCATGTTGCTAATTATGCATGCTTATAATACATGTACTACATATGAATCCTTGCATAGGAAATATGTTTGTATATATGATTGAGGTCAAGCAAATCTTGTACATTGGTTAAGTCACTAGCACAAATTATAATGTGTTTTTATTTATTTATATTTATAGGAGAACTGTCATTGATTCATTGATTGATTACATTACACTACAACTGTGAATAAAAGGTGAAACGAACTTGTGTTACAAAAGAGTGATACGGATCGGTACAATATCCTCTCAAATATAGCAATTTCCATTATCTCAACTCAAATGTTGGGCATTTTCCACATTCACATCCAAATCATTTCTAAACGAGGCAACATATTGTACCTTCCGTATCAAAATCCTAAATCTGCAATTAGTTACCTTTCTGATTAGGCCTATGCCTTGATCGAAATAAAATATCGTCATCTTTTACCTGTACCGAGTCGATATCTACATGCGTTGGTTTTCTTTATTCCAAATGACTATACACATCGAGGGCGATATCAAGGTCACAAAGTGATGCAAAGATTACTTCACAGTCTTTCGTGCACATGCTATGTATAAAAATATGAGACATATATTATCGAAGAAAACGGGGGGGGGGGGGGATCATCTGACAAACAGATTTAAACACATGCCGATTGAACACTAGATAACGGCAATAAATTAACGAGAAAATATTATGACATTTTCCCCGCGATACAACTATAGACCTGTACATGGTGACGTACTTTCATATTGTGACGTCATATAGTATGAAGTGCACGGAGGTACATTTTATGATGTTTGTTTAAACTTTACTCGGGACACCTTAACCCTGCTGCGTTGTATTGAAAGTAGACAGCAACGGCAAGCTGCGTAATAAGATTGACCTCGAAATGTATTTTGACTATTTTAAAGACAATTTCCAAGACACGGTTAATACTGAAACTTGTTTTTAAATCATTTACAAACTTTATTGCAAAAATGCATCAAAATTTAAACTGAAAGTATACGACAAACGAATTAGTATTGTAAATAAGAGTATATGTTGACAATCAAAATCACATACTGATGGTGACAAAGTAATCCAATATTATGTCAAACATTATGTCATGTATTAAACCAGATCAAACATCTGCTTTCTCATTGAAATCGGATACTTCCACGTCCAGTGTTATGGCTTTCTCTGAATCAATCCTTCTTGCTATGAATAAACCCGCAAAGAAAAGCATGAATACAAAGACGGTTTCTGCTAATAAAAGATACGAAAACCACATTGGTGTAAACATCTCCATTAATGCCCCTAGAATCGGCGAGTTTACCATCACCCCAATGGACGAAGCCACAATGAAAATTGATGCTACTTTTCCTGTCACTCTTAGAAACTTCTGTTCCGTCCACATAAACACCACAGGAAAAATCACTGACGAAGAGAAACCTGTCATTAACGTAAATATCCAGATGCCAATTATGACGTCATAAAATGACACCATTAAAAATCCAGACAGAGATATTATGAGCATGAAATTGTATGCGAATATAATTTTTGCAGAGCTAAAACATTGTACGAGGAAAATTCCCAAGAACCGCCCAGTAGCATATAAAGCACAATAAGCAGAGGTGAGATAGCTTCCTTCAGAATTTGTCCAGTTCAATTCTGATACAACAAATGTTGTTAGAAATCCAATAAATATGTCCTGTACTGCACAGTACACCGCCATATATATAGTCATGGTTATGAATCCCATAATTCGTAGTCGCTTTTGAGTTTTACGTTTGCTTTCGACTTCCTCTTTTGATTTTTCCCTTTGAAGCGTTTTCTGTAGTGATACACAGAAAAATACAAGAAATGGAAGAGAAGTCATGAGACAAAGTCCGGCACTGGTGGTGTAAGGAATGTAAATCATGGATGATTGAATCTCCGTCGATTTCTGTGTTGAATTAAGATGAGTTATGTTATAGAGATCCCCATTACTTCCTGAGCTAGTGTTTGAAAAATCGTGTGTCCAATTCATAGCGAGAGGTCTAGCGGCATGGTCATGTGACATCACATATGGCGCGGCAGCTAAGGGAGATAGTATTCCACCAACAGCAAAAGAGAAATGTAAAGCATTGAAGTATGGGTCACCTTCGCGACCCCATATATGCATCAGACCGGCATTACCACCTGTGTAAAAAAAAAAAATAAATTATACTGATGATAAGAATGATTCACATACATTTTCACTACGGATAGCTCCGTTTACCTGGTCAGGATATAGGGCTCACGGCAGGTGTGACCGATCGACAGGGATGCTTACTCCTCAAAGGCACATAATCCCACTTCCAGTGTGTCCAGGGGTCTGTGTTTGTCCGACTATCTATTTCGTATTGCTTATAGGAGTTATGAGATGGATCACTGTTTGTTATCTTCGCCTTTCATACACCATTACTAGTATTATTGATAAGAATGATTCACAGATTAACATAAAATCATCAGACACATCAACAGATACTTCTCAAAACTACTTCCTTTTATCATTAATAAGATAGCATATCGTTAAATAGAATGTTTTCCTATGAATGTCGTCAATCGAATGTTGTCTGATGTAAAACTTATACGGTACCAATTTTGATGCACCAGGTGCGCATTTTGACAAATAATGATGTCTGGTGTGTTTTATATCAACTGATACGCCTTCTTGTCATACTGACAAATTAGTAGATGTTACAGAAGTTTCGACAGTCTTGTATAACGTCACCCCTCTAACATCAAGTTATTTGTCAGCAGTCTGTCTTCATTCAAAATTGATCATACGCAGAACGTGCTATCATAACTAATAACTAATATATATCGTTTTAAGATGCCCTGGTTACTAAACGACATAGATTAGAAATAATTCATTGCATATTCTTGCGACCTCTGACATCTGATATGACCGTATTCGGGAATTTACTTGTGTGTGCGACTATGCGTTGTTTAGGGGGAAATGACGGTCACTTCGGAGAGGATTGGAGTACGTATTCAATGCCGAATTAATAAGATATCTCCAAATTCTCAAAATGGTAAACGTGATATTTGTTTTAGATTTAGTATCCATTACTTCGGTAATATTTTAGCACTGTTATGTAAGTTTAAATGTTTGTCCGTCGACAACTTATACATGAAAGGCAAATATAACGGACATTGATCAATCTCATAACTCCTATAAGGAAGATTAAATAGAGAGAAGGGTAAACACAGACCCCTTTATTTACCAAAGGCGGGATCAGGTACCTAAGAGGAGTAAGCATCCCCTGTTCAACGGTCACATCCACCGTGAGTTCTACCGTAAATCTGGTTATTTTTGCTGTCAATTAATATTTAGAGATTTTGCGAGTCAGTTGGATTCGCAAAAATATTTTTCTCAAAAATAATGTTTCACACGTTTTTTTTTTTGTTTTTTTTTGATAAGTGTTTACAATAATTCGCAAAAATTAGAAACACAGAAATAAATATATAGGCTTTTTACTCAAATTCGCAAAAATACATCGACGCAAAAATATCCAGATTTACGGTATATCTTGATCAGGTAAACAGAGTAATTCGTAGTCAAAATGATACATGTAATGATATAAAATTCCTAGCTGCTATCAGTTTACTCTATGATCACTTACATGTCTCCAAACTGCCACCAAAAGCTCCCTTAAAGATGTGAATGATGACCATGATCTCGTAAAGCCCACACCAAGGCACGATAACAATAGTGATACTGTATCCAATCATGCTTAGAAACAGCAGCAAGTTTTTGTCTATGTTCTGTTTGTCGAACAAGTAGCCCATGATCATAGATCCCAGGAGATATCCCAGCGTGGCTGTGGTGAAGAATACGGAACCTCGATCTAGTGTTGATTCAGTGATAAACAGAAGATCTGGAAATGTGGGACCAAGCTGTCCCTCCACCCATCCCTGAAAATAAAAGAGTTCTTTTTTATTCCATATCTAGGGATTCAGAATAAGATCGAGTCTTATTTGTACTTTAGTTTTGACATCTCAAGAAAATCCTCTCACACTTACTAAAGAAATGAAGGACATGATGTATGCAGAGGTCAAGAGGTATTTCTTTCGGAACACATTGTCTTTCTTTAGTCGGAACCAGAATGTTCCTCCCTTTTCTTCAGAATTTGAATTTTCTTCCAACATGTTTGGACTGTTCCTTATCTCGTTGTCTGTGACTGATATGTCCCACTCCTCTCGTGTTTGGTGGGATAATTCGCATTCTTTAACACTCCCATCCGTCATCAATAGCTCTTTTTCATCGTCTTCATTTACTTTAGATAAGTTGTACCTTTGAATAGTCGGCGTGTTATCCGTGTTTCCAAACTCCATCACCTTTAATAAAATCATGGCTAAGAATTAATTCAGGTGAGTTATGCATACAGTATCTGGAAAACAACTATATATTGCATGGTATGTTTCCATAAAAAATATCATGAAAAGATGAAGGTAAGGCACTGTGGTTAGTCTCAAAACTACTACAATGTATACAGATTTAAGAGAATGGCAAACACGGCCCCTGTATATACCAGAGGTGAGGGTCAGGTGCCAAGGAGGAGTAAACATTCCCTGTTAATTATCTAACATGCTTATGTCAAACTTACACAGTACCAATTTTGATGCACCAGATGTATATTTCGACAAACAATGTCTTTTCAGTGATGCCCTATCACAAATTTGGGGAATTTGATATAACAACAAACTTGTAAGAGCAAAAAGGAAAACTAAAGTGCCAAATTCGTCCAAGTATTAGAGCTATGCATGAGGGAGATATCATCCTTGATTTTGAAATGAATTTCTAAATTTTATCCCAGCAATTAAATATTCATCCGTATTTTCAAGCTAGTAACGAAGTACTTAGCTACTGGGCTGAAGAGACCCTCGGGGACTAACAGTCCACCAGCAGAGGCCTCGACCCAGGGGTCATAATGTAAAACTTGTACGGTACCAAATTTGATGCACCAGATGCGCATTTCAACAAACAATATCTCTTCAGTGATGCTAAATCCGAAATTTTGGAAATTGGAAATGACAAAAAACTTGTAAGAGCTAAAAGGGAAACCAAAGTGTCAAAAAATTCTAACTAAGTGTTTACAACGACGACCTGTTTGATACTATATCATTCGAGGAAATCTAATTCAACGAGATAAAACACCTGTAAAATTGCGAAATATATGTAAAAGGAAACTCTTAATAGATAGTCCATTCACGAATTTATGTTCTCACGATCTGCCATCCACTTGTCATGGTGCGATATTAAGTTCTCGCATGGGAAATAAGAAATTTTCAATAGTACAATAACGGTAGATTCATTGGAGATACAGTCATGCTTGTTTGAGAAAAAATAGAAAGCACTGTATGTTTTTAATTACACAATGTGACCCCTGACAGTTTGAGAAAAGATGGAAAGCACTGTATGTTTTTAATTACACAATACGCCCTATGACAGTTTGAGAAAAAATAGAAAGCACTGTATGTTTTTAATTACACAATGTGCCCCCTGACAGTTTGAGAAAAGATAGAAAGCACTGTATGTTTTTAATTACACAATGTGCCCCCTGACAGTTTGAGAAAAAATAGAAAGCACTGTATGTTTTTAATTACACAATGTGCCCCCTGACAGTTTGAGAAAAGATAGAAAGCACTGTATGTTTTTAATTACACAATGTGCCCCCTGACAAGCGTAGTTGAGGAATGATTACTGTCGATTGAGTAATAATGAAATTGCGATTAATGCTATGACTTCCGTTGATGCAGTAGTGATTACTTTGTGCAGGCGTAAGACATGGGGGTAAGTAAATCGTCAAATGTTTCAATGCTTTAAAATCAAAATGAAGGATTTTAGCAATAATCGCAGTTTTCTAATTATTCAATCGTTATTAATCACCCCGCCTTAGCTTGTCAGGTGGTGTCATTCAGATACGTAATTGTTGTCAATACGAATGTAAACAAGAGGCCCATGGGCCACATCACTCACCTGAGTCACCTTGGCCCATATCTGAAGACTTTCCATATATATTTGCATGTAGAACCTTAGTCCCTATTATGGCCCAAACTACCCTTTGCAAACTTGAATCTACACTATGTCAGAAAGCTTTCATGTAAATGTCAACTTCTTTGGCCCAATGGTTCTTGAGAAGAAGATTTTAAAAGCCTTTTCCTATATTTGTATGTAAAACTTTGAACCCCCTCCCACTTGTGGCCCCATCCTACCCCCCGGGGGCCATGATTTGAACAAACTTGAATCTGCACTGTCAGAAAGTTTTCTTGTAAATATCAGCTTTTCTGACTCAGTGGTTATTGAGAAAAAGATTTTAACTATATATTTGTATGTAAAACTTTGATCCCCCCTTGTGGCCCCATCCTACCCTCCGGGGCCATGATTTGAACAAACTTGAATCTGCACTATGTCAGAAAGTTTTCATGAAAAAATCAGCTTTTCTGGCTCAGTAGTTCTTGAGAAGAAGATTTTTCCTATATATTTGTATGTAAAACTATGATCCTCCCTTGTGGCCCCATCCAACTCCCGGAGCCCATGATTTGAACAAACCTGAATCTGCACTATGTCAGGAAGCTTTCATGTAAATCTCAGCTTTTCTGGCTTAGTGGTTCTTGAGAAGAAGATTTTTAAAGTTTTTCCCTATATATTTGTATGTAAAACTTTGATCTCCCATTATGGCCCCATCCTACCCCTGGGGGCCATGATTTGAACAAACTTGAATCTGCACTATGTCAGAAAGTTTGCATGTAAAAATCAGCTTTTCTGGCTCAGTGGTTCTTGAGAAAAAGATTTTAACTATATATTTGTACGTAAAACTTTGATCCCCCTTGTGGCAACGGGCATCCAATCCCCGGAGCCCATGATTTGAACAAACTTGAATCTGCATTATGTCAGGAAGCTTTCATGTAAATCTCAGCTTTTCTGGCTTAGTGGTTCTTGAGAAGAAGATTTTTAAAAAAAATTTCCTATATATTTGTATGTAAAACTTTGATCCCCTATTGTGGCCCCATCCAATCCCAGGGACCCATGATTTGAACAAACTTGAATCTGCATTATGTCACAAAGCTTTCATGTAAATCTCAGCTTTTCTGGCTTAATGGTTCTTGAGAAGAAGATTTTTAAAGTTTTTCCCTATATATTTGTATGTAAAACTTAGATCCCCCCTTGTGGCCCCATCCTACCACCGGGGACCATGATTTGAACAAACTTGAATCTGCAATATGTCAGGAAGCTTTCAGGTAAATTTCAGCTCTTCTGGCCTAGTGGTTCTTGAGAAGAAGATTTTTAAATGACGCCACCCTATTTTTGCATTTTTATGATTATCTCCCCTTTGAAAGGGACATGGTCCTTCATTTGAACAAACTTGAAAGCCCTTCAACCAAGGATGCTTTTGGCCATGTTTGGTTGAAAATGGCCCAGTGGTTCTGGAGAAGAAGTCGAAAATGTGAAAAGTTTCACAGACAGACGGACAGACAGACAGACAGAAGGACAGACAGACAGACGACGGATAAAAAGCGATCAGAAAAGCTCACTTGAACCTTCGGTTCAGGTGAGCTAAAAAGGAACGTATACCTTTTACTGTTTTGCAATCATTGCTGACATTTTATAAATGACTATTTTTTTTGTACCCAGTTAGGCATTCTTAAAATACGTCTATGATATACACTTATTGACAATCGTGTCTCATAACTATGCAAATGAAAAAGAAAATAAGCCAAATTACCACTAAACATTTTTTTGTTTTTATGAAAAGGTGAAATAACGAACAGTGGTCAATCTTATGAAACCTAAGAAGAATACGAAGTTAAGAATAAAGCAAACACGGATCATTGAACACACTAGAGGTGGGATCAGGTGCCAAAGAGAGTATGTATCCAATGTTGACCGGTCAAACCCACCGTGAGCCCTATATGTTAATCAGGTAAACGGAGCAATCTGTAGTTAAAATCAGTATGTACATAACGGCTTTTCAAATAGTTTTAAACACACCAGACAGTATTCAACCTAATGACAGTTTGTATTTTCAAATTATATCACTTTAATAACCATAACATTTTCGAAGACTGTTGAATTGCCTATAATATTAAGGTATTCGTCATTAGCCTGTTTCAATTTTTAAAAAGTGAACTGTGCTAATACAGTAAAATTTAGATAGAAATTATCATTTGCACTTACTGCAGTATAATGTGTTTGTTATTTACACGTACTACAGTGTGATGTGTTTGTTATTTACACTTACAACAGTATAATGTGTTTGTTATTTACACGTACTACAGTATAATGTGTTTGTTATTTACACGTACTACAGTGTGATGTGTTTGTTATTTACACGTACTACAGTGTGATGTGTTTGTTATTTACACGTACTACAGTATAATGTGTTTGTTATTTACACGTACTGCAGTATAATGTGTTTGTTATTTACACGTACTACAGTGTGATGTGTTTGTTATTTACACGTACTACAGTATAATGTGTTTGTTATTTACACGTACTACAGTATAATGTGTTTGTTATTTACACGTACTACAGTATAATGTGTTTGTTATTTACACGTACTACAGTGTGATGTATTTGTTATTTACATGTACTATAGTATAATGTGTTTGTTATTTACACGTACTACAGTATAATGTGTTTGTTATTTACACGTACTACAGTATAATGTGTTTGTTATTTACACATACTACAGTGTGATGTGTTTGTTATTTACACGTACTACAGTATAATGTGTTTGTTATTTACACGTCCTACAGTATAATGTATTTGTTATTTACACGTACTACAGTATAATGTGTTTGTTATTTACACGTCCTACAGTGTAATGTGTTTGTTATTTACACGTACTACAGTGTGATGTGTTTGTTATTTACACGTACTACAGTATAATGTGTTTGTGATTTACATGTACTACAGTGTAATGTGTTTGTTATTTACACGTACTATAGTATAATGTGTTTGTTATTTACACGTACTACAGTATAATGTGTTTGTTATTTACACGTACTACAGTGTAATTTGTTATTTACACGTACTGTAGTATAATGTGTTTGTTATTTACACGTACTACAGTGTGATGTGTTTGTTATTTACACGTACTACAGTGTGATGTGTTTGTTATTTACACGTACTACAGTATAATGTGTTTGTTATTTACACGTACTACAGTGTGATGTGTTTGTTATTTACACGTACTACAGTATAATGTGTTTGTTATTTACACGTACTACAGTATAATGTGTTTGTTATTTACACATACTACAGTGTGATGTGTTTGTTATTTACACGTACTATAGTATAATGTGTTTGTTATTTACACGTCCTACAGTATAATGTGTTTGTTATTTACACGTCCTACAGTATAATGTATTTGTTATTTACACGTACTACAGTATAATGTGTTTGTTATTTACACGTCCTACAGTGTAATGTGTTTGTTATTTACACGTACTACAGTGTGATGTGTTTGTTATTTACACGTACTACAGTATAATGTGTTTGTGATTTACATGTACTACAGTGTAATGTGTTTGTTATTTACACGTACTACAGTGTGATGTGTTTGTTATTTACACGTACTACAGTATAATGTGTTTGTTATTTACACGTACTACAGTGTGATGTGTTTGTTATTTACACGTACTACAGTATAATGTATTTGTTATTTACACGTACTACAGTATAATGTATTTGTTATTTACACGTACTACAGTGTGATGTGTTTGTTATTTACACGTACTACAGTATAATGTGTTTGTTATTTACACGTACTACAGTGTGATGTGTTTGTTATTTACACGTACTACAGTGTGATGTGTTTGTTATTTACACGTACTACAGTATAATGTGTTTGTTATTTACACGTACTACAGTGTAATGTGTTTGTTATTTACACGTACTATAGTATAATGTGTTTGTTATTTACACGTCCTACAGTGTAATGTGTTTGTTATTTACACGTACTACAGTATAATATGTTTGTTATTTACACGTACTACAGTATAATGTGTTTGTTATTTACACGTACTACAGTATAATATGTTTGTTATTTACACGTACTACAGTATAATGTGTTTGTTATTTACAAGTACTACAGTATAATGTATTTGTTATTTACACGTACTACAGTATAATGTATTTGTTATTTACACGTACTACAGTGTGATGTGTTTGTTATTTACACGTACTACAGTGTGATGTGTTTGTTATTTACAAGTACTACAGTATAATGTGTTTGTTATTTACACGTACTACAGTTTAAGATGTCTCTTATTTTGCCTGACTGGAGACACCGGATGTAAAACAGAGAAAACATATTATTGTTTTCCGTTGGAGGATACTTGGTCCATGAACGTAAATATACTATATATATATAAATGTAAACAGGGTCACGTGATTTTCGGGGATATCAGACTGGAACGATTTGTTATAAAACGTTAAGTCTTCATTATATATGTCCTACAGTAATGTACGCAGAAGTGTCATATACTTGTATTTGTTTGGATCCACCATTCTATGTGAGCTACAGTAACATACAAAGAAGTGTTATATACTTGTATTTGTTTGGATCCACCACTCTATGTGGGCTACAGTAACATACACAGAAGTGTTATATACTTGTATTTGTTTGGATCCGCCACTGTATGTGAGCTATAGTAACATACACAGGAGTGTTATATACTTGTATTTGTTTGGATCCGCCACTCTATGTGGGCTACAGTAACATACACAGGAGTGTTATATACTTGTATTTGTTTGGATCCGCCACTCTATTTGAGCTACAGTAACATACACAGGAGTGTTATATACTTGTATTTGTTTAGATCCGCCATTCTATGTGCGCTACAGTAACAAGCTGAATTCACAGTTTATGTAGCGGTAACCGATACTCGGAATCACGTGATCTCTCCTGAGTCGACACGTTCGATTTTACAACACATGTTCATCTTATCTAAAACTTACCGAATGTCTGTTTACTAGATTAGGTCGTCATTGTTCCCATCATCATTGATTGTATGATTGGCTGGTGAACTCATTACATATATCCGCGGATTCATAGGAGAGATTAGTAAACAGAATCTTCAGATATAAAGAGGATCGTGGACAAGCTACAACATTCAGGTCATTCGCTAATACACGGCTATCTACGATCTCGTGTCGATCTACATCATATCACTCTCCTTCAAAATTCGTATGGTTTGCGAAACGGCTTGAAAACATTAATCAAATGATAATGTAGTTACTTTTCCTTTGAATTTGGCGGATGTTTCATTCTGGTGCAGGCTTGTGGATCCTTGCTAATATAGTAGTAATCAAAATACAGTGATCAATATATTAGTACTCAAACTACGGCGATTAATATACTAGTAGTGAAAATATAGTGATTGGTGTACTAGTACTAAACAAGAGGCCTACAGGCCTTATCAGTCACCTGAATACTAGTGAAAAAGTATCATTACTTCCACAGGCCTTATCGGTCACCTGAATACTAGTGAAAAAGTATCATTACTTCCACAGGCCTTATCGGTCACCTGAATACTAGTGAAAAAGTATCATTACTTCCACAGGCCTTATCGGTCACCTGAATACTAGTGAAAAAGTATCATTACTTCCACAGGCCTTATCGGTCACCTGAATACTAGTGAAAAAGTATCATTACTTCCACAGGCCTTATCGGTCACCTGAATACTAGTGAAAAAGTATCATTACTTCCACAGGCCTTATCGGTCACCTGAATACTAGTGAAAAAGTATCATTACTTCCACAGGCCTTATCGGTCACCTGACTACTAGTGAAAAAGTATCATTACTTCCATGGGCTATGGAATCTAGAAAAACAAATCCTGTTCTGAATATATATTAATCAAAATTTTATTGTTCAGCAACAGTATAAAACAAGATGTGTTCTTAAAACTTCACTGCCATCAAAAAGTGCATACACTGATGAAAGGCTTTAAATGATAAGTGTATTAACATTAAAACATCAAAATATATGACTAATTTGGACTCATCCTAAAGTCATAACCGTGGGTTGTGAAATTCGCCATTTTTTGTACACCCTTTTCTGCTATTCCTAAGTATGCATTTAACTTTCATAGAGTATCAGCAAACTTACATATAAATACTATATATACTAAGTTTGGTCCCATTTGGGGTTAAAACCCTTAATCTGGGGAAAATCAAATTTACAATTTTGGTAAAAGACTTTATACTAAATTGAAACTAAATAAAATGTTATTTAAGCGTTTTACACATAAATATTATATAACAAGTTTGGCCCCGCGCTGGGTTCAGAACCCCTACCCTGGGAATCATGAAATTTACAATTTTGGTAGAGGCCGTCCTGCTCTACATCACTATGGATTTAGTTCTTCTTACATGTGTGTGGTTCTTGAGAAGATGTTTTAAAATATGTCAATTTGGGCAGTTTTTGCCCTGCCCATAAGGCCCCAGGGGTGTAGAAGTCCTGTAATTTACAATTTATGTTCTTTGTGTTCCAGATATGTATCATATCAAATTTGAAAAGAATTGGAATGATAGTTATCAAAAACTTAAAAATGTCTAACACATTTAATAACTGACCATTTTGGCCCCACCCTGATACCAAAAGCCCCTACCCCTGGAATAATCAAATTTACAATTTTGGTAAAGGACTACCTGTTCTTCCTAAATATCTATTTACTTTCAATTTAGCATCAATAGCATTAAAGAATATGTAATTTAAGTGTTTTACACATAAACACTATATAACAAGTTTGGCCCCGCCCTAGGGTCAGAACCCCTACCCCGCGAATCATGAAATTTACAAATTTGGAAGAGGCTTTTCTGCTCTACATCACAATGCATTTAGATTTTCTTACATGTGTGCATGGTTCTTGAGAAGATTTTTGAAAATTGGTCAATGTTGGGCAGTTTTTGCCCCGCCCCTAGGGCCTAAGCAGTCCTGAAATTTACAATTTATGTCCCTGTTGTCACAACGATGCTGCATACCAAATTTGTAAACAATGGACAGGTAGTTATTAAGAAGTTAAAAATGTTCAATTGTTAACATACGATTGACGACGGACGACGACGGACGAAAACCAATTACAATAGGTCTAAAATAAAGTGATTAATCTACATCTGTAGTAGTGAAATTATGGTGATTAATGTACTAGTACTAAAAAATAAAGTGATTAATATACTAGTAGTGAAAATATTGTGATTTATGTACTAGTAGTGAAAATATAGTGATTAATGTACTAGTACTAAAAATATAGTGATTAATATACTAGTAGTGAAAATATAGTGATTTATGTACTAGTACTAAAAATATAGTGATTAATATACTAGTAGTGAAAATATAGTGATTTATGTACTAGTTCTAAAATATAGTGATTAATATACTAGTAGTGAAAATATAGTGATTAATATACTAGTAGTGAAAATATAGTGATTAATATACTAGTAGTGAAAATATAGTGATTTATGTACTAGTACTAAAATATAGTGATTAATATACTAGTAGTGGAAATATAGTGATTAATATACTAGTAGTGAAAATATGGTGATTAATATACTAGTACTGAAAAATAAAGTGATTAATATACTAGTACTGAAAATATAGTGATTTATGTACTAGTAGTGAAAATATAGTGATTAATATACTAGTACTGAAAATATAGTGATTAATGTACTAGTAGTGAAAATATAGTGATTAATATACTAGTACTGAAAATATAGTGATTTATGTATTAAAAAATAAAGTGATTAATATACTAGTAGTGAAAATATAGTGATTAATGTACTAGTACTAAAAATAAAATGATTAATATACTAACATTGAAAAATACAAATATTAATACACTAGTGGTAAAATAATAGAGAATAATACATTAGTATTGAAAATATAGTGATTCAATTTCTAGTAGTGAAATTATAGTGATTAATAAACTAGTACTAAAAATATAGTGATTAATATACTAGTACTGAAAATATAGTGATTAATGTATGAGTACTAAAAATATAGTGATTAATATACTAGTAGTGAATATATAGTGATTAATGTACTAGTACTAAAAATATAGTGATTAATATACTAGTACTGAAAATATAGTGATTAATGTATGAGTACTAAAAATATAGTAACTAATATACTAGTAGTGAAAATATAGTGATTAATATACTAGTACTAAAAATAAAGGGATTAATATACTACTAGTGAAAATATAGTGATTTATGTACTAGTACTAAAAATATAGTGATTAATATACTAGTAGTGAAAATATAGTGATTTATGTACTAGTACTAAAATATAGTGATTAATATACTAGTAGTAAAAATATAGAAATTAAAATACTAGTAGTGAAAATATAGTGATTAATATACTAACAGTGAAAAATATAAATATTAATAAACTAGTGGTATAAAAAAAATAGAGAATAATATATTAGTATTGAAAATATAGTGATTCAATTTGTAGTAGTGAAAATATAGTGATTAATGTACTAGTACTAAAAATAGAGTGATTGATATACTGATGATTGATATAAGAGTAGTCGACTTAGTGATAATAAGCATTTTGAAAAGAAAAAAAGTGGAATTAAAAGTGAGCAATGTTTTAATATCTTAAGTTGCGATGCGCTTCCATACTTCATCCTAGGTGTAGATATGTTCGTGACATGAATGTCAATAGTATCTAACTGTTATCTATTTACTTACCGCTAATCAAGCACCTGTGTATTTCTGTTGGAGAATTCTGATAACCATTTCAACGTAGTTATGAGAGGGGTCACCTTATCACAATATCGGACTGGATTATTGCACAACACTGTAAAAACTGCGCTCAAGATGTTCTATCGTTGTGTGGAAGCCTGGTTCTGCTAAAACTATTTAGATACTGATAAAACTTTCCACACTGCGAGAAACGCTAATTACTAAACGGGTCTTCTCCAATTAAGTCCAATGTAATTATTTTTCATGATATTGTTTGGATTATTTTGCCTTTATACGTCATTTGAATATACTCCAAAGTTCCTAGTGCGCTAACATTACTTAGAATGAAAGGGTTATTACACCGTGTTTGTGTACACCATATGATACATAGATCAAGATGTATGGTTCACAACTGGTATAACGGGTCGACAGGGGATGCTTACTCCACCTAGGCACCTGATCCCACCTCTGGTGTGTCCAGTGTCCGTGTTTGCCCAGCTGTCTCTGTTGTATTGCATATAGGAGTTATTAAAATGATCCCTGTTCGTTATCTTCATCTTACATAGAGTCATTTTATTACAATCTCCAACTTGAATATTGTGTTTAACACGGCAACCCTCAATAAGTTTAATTTGTTGTACGACAGGCGGGCTATACTAAAATTAATCATTAATCATTATATTGTAATTATTTGACGGATATTCACAAACGCGAGTATTTTATTATGATTGATGAACTTTCATTTTATTTTTATTTCGTAAATTGTCTGTATACGCAATATGGATGGAAGCCAATGTTCCCAATCTGATACATGAAAAGTGAAGATAATGAACAGAGATCAATCTTTTAACTCCTATAAGCAAAACTAAATAGAGAGTTGAGCAAATATGGAACCCTGGATCTACCAGAGGTGGGATCAGGTGTCTAGGAGGGGGGGGGGGGAGATTAAGCATCCCCTGTTTACCAGTCTCACCCACCATGAACCCTACATCCCCACCAAGTAAAGAAAGTTATCCATAGTCGAAATCAGTGTGCCAAGAACGGCCAAACAATCGGTATGAAACACGTCAGACAGCATTTGACCCAATGATAGGTTGTATTGGCAAAACATATCATTATAACAACCATTGAATTTGCTCAATGTTGACTTGAAATGAAACAGTTGGAACCCCTACACCACCAATTTGTTTGTCAGTAGCCAGTTTCGATTTCAAAACTGACAATAAGCAGAACAAGCTCTTGCGTATTGAATCAGTTGAGAGCCATAAACACCATATGCAGATGGTAATGGGATATTGCTACATAGATGAAAGGTGAAGACAACGAACAGTGATCAATCTCACAACTCCCACAAGATATGCGAATTTGACGTTGGAGAAGCTGAAATCATCAGGTTTGTCATAAAGTTGAGTTGTTAGTTTGCTGTTAATATCTACCTTCAATAATATATCTAAGTATGAAGCAGAGGTGGAGGACTCTGTGGTGTCTTTTATTTCGAGTTCACTCGGATGTATCGAATCGACATATTAATGAAAATTATCATTGTTAATAGATAATACGTTGTCATTATATCTAAAAGTAGAATTGAAGGCCACAGCAAGCTATAATTTCTTCTCAAGTAGACGTTTTAATAAATTCTGCTTCAAAGTTCTATAAACACAGGTCAGCTGACAAAGGAGCAAAATTTGTGCCCATGAGGATTCCAACAGACTGTTGGAAGACCTGATAACAAAAGACCGCAAGATATTGTCAACGAGGAACACCAGGACATTTTGTTTCAACTTCAGAGTACTTGTGTGTGTAACATTACACGGTGTATGAGATTGTCATCCATGTGCTCACGGGTACCCTGTCCGGGGTTTTGTCGTATTCATGACTGATAATTTGCGAACTTGGTTGGTGAATTGATGAAACATTTTAGTTGAGTTAAAACTATTATCAATATAGATTTCTTGTTGTAAAGTCAATGTTGATTGATTGAAGTATCGAGACGTGGAAGCTCTACACGGTTAAGTAAACGCTTTTCAGACAGATTTCACTGTAGCTTAGGCCGCCTACCACAACCCTAAACCAATCAAGCATAAATAAAAATATAATTCAAGGAAGTTATTCATCAGAATAATTTCCATGAATCTTGTTTATTTTAGATTTCTTTAGAATCTGAGTCTTTAAAATCATGTACACGAAAACCATTGATACAGATGTATGTCTGACAACAATCACCCCGTATTTTATCCATTCAAAACAGTCAATTCTGCGTCTGGCCTTCGCGATTCCCCTCCTGCAATCCGTCTAGATATATACAAAGCCGCAAAATAAAGTAGTAATAACAATATTGTCTCTCCAAACAAAAGGTAAGAAAACCACATTGAAGTAAATGTGTCCATTAAAATGCCTGCAAGTGGAGGGTTCACGAGAAATCCCAGAGACGCAGACATGAGAAAAATGGATGCCACCTTCCCCGTCACTCGTAAAAACGTCTGTTCCGTCCACATAAAAGCAACGGGGAATATTGGTGACACCGAGATACCAGCTGCCACGGCAAATACCCATACATAAGTGTTGGAATCAAAAAGGGACGAAATCAAAAAGCCAAGCAGAGACAGCAGCATCATGGAATTCGACGTAAACAAGATTTTTCCTGGGCTGAAAAATCGCACAAAGAAAATTCCTAAAAATCGTCCAAAGGCAAATGAACCATAATGACCTGAAGTGATGTAGCTCCCTTGAAAATTTGTCCAATGTAAATCTGACATTACAAACGTTGTTAAGAAACCGGCAAACGTTCTCACAACGGCAATGTACACGCCTAAATAAATTGCCATAACGATGAACCCTGCGATTCTTAACTGTTTCTGGGGTTTCTTTTTATCTTCGACTTCATTCGTTTTTCGAGTTTCTATCGCTTTCTGCAGTGACGTACAGAAAAATATGAGAAACGGAAGTGACGTAAGAATACAGAGTGCCGTTGTCATGGTGTATGGAATGTAAATTATCGATTCTTGTTTCCCTAGAGACGATTGAGTGAAATTTAGGATACTTCTGTCGTTAACGTCTATATAATCAGCATAAGTGGTGAAATTTAAGACTTGGTGGGTTTCGTTGTGTATGGTATCCAACACGCTCTCGTCATGTGACATCAGATACGGAGCAGTTGCTAAGGGGGATAGGATCGCACCAAGAGCAAATGTGAAGTGTAAGGCGTTGAAGTAGGTGTCGCCCTCTCTACCCCATATCACCACTAGTCCGGCGTTCCCACCTGTTTAAACCAAAAATAGAAAAACAAACTTGTTACGAAAAGAATCTGCATTTTCTCAACGAACTCTCATTTCATCGGATTATTAACTATTGATATGTTTTATGCATTTCTCGCGATAAAGTTGGTATAATGCTAAATCTTCCAATTTCAATATCTGTAAAACTATCTATTTTATACGATTATATAAGCATAAATAGTCGTACATGTCGATATTAGTGTTTTTTCTAAAAAAAAAAAAAAAAAAAAAAAAAAAACTACGGACTCTCGCCTCTGTCGGTGCGGGTTCTATTCCCGCTCGCGCCTGTAAGTGAAAAAGTTTCCCAGTTTACTTTCGGAATGTCGGTGGGCTCTTCTCATGTACATTGTATCTGGGTTCTCTCTTCCACCAATAAAAATTGGGCGCCACCAAATAGCTGAAAAATTGTTGAGTGTGGCGGAAAACATCAATCAATCAATCATACCGATTGTTAGGCCGTTATTGGCACACTGATTTGACTACGGATTACTCCATTTACCTGATAGAGATATAGGGTTCACGGTGAATGCGACTGGTGGACAGGGGATGCTTACTCCTAAGCACCTGATTCAACCTCTGGTATATTTGGGGTCCGTGTTTGTTCAGCTCTCTATTTTGTTTAAGAGATATGAGATTGATCATTGTTAGTTATCTTCACCTTTAATGGAGACGTCACCATTGCCGGTGAAGAACAGCCCAGTTTAGGCTTATGCTCGGCGCTTACGGCTTTTACGCAGGTAGGTATCTTTTTCATGCCACACCTGTTGTGCACGAGGCCTAGGTTTCAACGGTTTCATCTGAAGGATCGCCCATTTAGTCGTGTGTTACGAGCAAGTGGTACTGAAGACCTATAACATATCTGGTGGGATCTGGATATGTACATATCATAACGTGAGAATTCTTTTGTATATATGGTAACTAAATATACACGTGGTAGGCGGGAGTCGTAGTATCCCTTAAATTCCAAATTCCAATCTCACAATTGGCCTTGCGCTATGTAAAAAGGACCTTAGAGGATAAATAACCCATAATGACGATGATAGGTTTAAATGTGTGGTAAATTATGGTCCTTTGTCATCTGAATGACAATTTTAACAAGAAGCCCACAGACCTTATCGGTTACCCGAGTACTACTTAAAAGTATCACTATTCCCAAGGGCTAAACATCTAAAAAATAAAATCCTGTTTTAAATATCAAGCATAAATTCTACTTTTTAGCATCAGTATAAAACAAGATGTGTTTTCAAAACTTCAATGCCCTCAAAACTGCATATACTGATGAAAAGCTTTATATAATACATGTATTATCATTATACGATATCCCTAACTCAGACCCAAGTCAAAACCCTGGGTTTGCTGTATCAGTATACTTAAAGAAGTCCTTCAAATGATAAAGATAATAATCACTATAGTAATTATGACTCCACCCTGAAACCAAACCTTGCCCTTAGGATCACGAAATTCACAATTTTGGTAAAGGACTATATAGGATATATAAACTCCCACCCCGGAATCATGAAATTTACGATTTAGGTAGAGACTTTCTTGCTTTACCTTATATTGCATTAAATTTTCTTACACATGTGTAATTCCAGAGAAGGTTTTTGAAAGTTTGTAATTTTTTGGCAGTTTTCCCATCCCTCAGGCCCGGGGAGCAGAATACCTGAAATTTACAATATATGTCCCCCTTGTCCAAAAAATGTTTCATACCAAATTCGAAAAGTATTTGAATGGTAGTTATCAAGAAGTTAAGAATGTACAATTGTTAAGGCACTGTGACGGACGTAAACCGATTGCAATTCCGAACGATCATTATCAACGCTTTTGATATCCTTTGGCCTTCTATCATGAAGAGAAAGAATTCATATGATACTCAAAACGAATGTATATTTCTAAATTTTTTCCCCAGGACATTTTCCCTACCCCACACCATCATGAAGAATTCCATTTATGATAACCTTACAACATTCTCCAACATTAAACGAACCATTCCAATTCCATTACCGTTCTGTTCCTGATGAAATCCGGTTCGTTTCCTTTTCAAAAAGTCCTGATGCAGAATAGGTGAAAACAACAAATTGTGATCAATCTCATCCACTCTATACAGAATACAAAATTGAAATTAGAGATTGGATCAGTTGACTAGGATAAGTAAACACCACCTATTTACCGCCATGAACCTCGATCAGGGAATGTTTAGACCTGTAGCAATATTCCATCATCACCTTCACATCGTGTCCATGTCTCTCACTGATTCCATATACGAGAGCAGGTTCTGCTTATGATCAGCTTTTGCTTTTCGTCTAGGAGTTAAACAAAATCACTTAAGTAAATTTGCTATATGATAAGAAACGCAAAATAAACGCTAAATAATGATTAAATAAAAGAGTCAATAAGCTCCTATTGCACTAGATTTTAAAGACCTTACAATTATTGCATATATAATAAGTTAGATTTTCGTTCACATCTATCTTAAACTCGATGTTCATAACAAGCAGTCATCAATCTCATAACGTCTATAAGAGATAAAAATTAGAGAGCTGGACAAACACGAACCCCTGGATATACCTAAGAGTATATAGTTGGCTGCCTAAGAGTAGTAAACATCCCCTATCAACCGGTCACATCCGCTCCGAGCCCTATATCTTGATCAGGTAAACGGAGTAATCCGTAGTTAAAATTAATTTGCCAAGAACAGCCTAATCTCAGATTTTTATTGTGATTAATTAACGTTGCACTTACAGGTGTCAAGTCCTCCACCAAACAACCCCTTCACAAGGTGAATAACGACCATTATCTCATAGAGGCTACACCATGGTATGATGGCAATGATAACACCATACCCGGCTATACATATAAACATCAGTAGGTTTCTTTCTAGTACCCGCTTATCAAACAGGTACCCCGTGAGAATAGCACCCAGAAGATAACCCACGGTGGTCATGGTGAAGAACAGTGAACCTTTCTCTAGTGTTGTGTGGACGATGAATCGGAGTTCTGGAAATGTGGGTCCAATCTGTCCCTCCACCCAACCCTACAAAAAATCAAATACATAAGGCAAAGAATCGAACCGTGACGATATCCTACAAAGAGTGAAAGAAATAAGGCAAAGAAGCAAACCGTGACGATACCCTACAAAGAGTGAAAGAAATACGGCCAAGAACTGAACCGTGACGATATCCTACAAAGAGTGAAAGAAATACGGCAAAGAACTGAAACGTGACGATATCCTACAACGAGTGAAAGAAATACGGCCAAGAACTGAACCGTGACGATACCCTACAAAGAGTGAAAGACATAAGGCAAAGAAGCAAACCGTGGCAATGCGCTAGAGAGGTTTTTTCCGAATATAAAGACCTTTTTAACTCATTAAAAACCAATATATAAGCAAATGATCTATGTAATTTTTTTTTATGAAGGCTAAGATAACGAACAGTAATAACTCCCTTAACGTAGTGCCACACTCCTGTGACGTCATAAGATTTTGAAAAGTCAATGATTTAATGACGTGAACATAAATTTTTTTGGAGTCTTTTTCAATAGTTATTTTTAAAAAAATTGTCAGCCATAAAATATTTCAAAAGTCTTAGTTATATTTGAATAGTCAATGATATGTTTCAGAATATTGAATCCAAGGACAATAACTCCGTTTTCAATAAATTATTTATCAAGCCCATTATGCGATATATTTCCTTTATTTTTCACAAACATTTTACCAAGGTGATAAGGAATCATTATCTGTGTCTTTGTGAAATTACATAAAATTTTAATCCATGAGTGATTTTGAATAGCTCAGCTGTATGGTGCCAGAATTCGGTTTTTTATGGGGGTATACATACCCTAGAAGCTATAAATTCGAAATTATTAAGGAAAGGTGTGGATTTTTTTCGATAAATAACTATAATAGATGTACATCTACTAATATAAACAGAAAAAAATTATATGTAAACCATGCTATAAGGAAACTGTGTCCACATTTATACGTTTTTTAACAGTTTGGAGAACAACGTTAATTCAATAATTCTGCACTTATTATTCTAAAACTTGATGAACATATTGAAAATGACATGTGTTTTAGTTATTGAAATGTTTCTTGATAAATAAATGCAATTAAACAATTTTCCTGTTGTTTTTATTTTAAAATAACGACAAATAACTGTTTCCAATGAATTTCATAAAAATCTACATAGGGGTACATGACTTCAGTAGTGTCTGTAATGAAAATTAACATGGAAATCCTTAACTAATTTGCATTTTTTCATTACTCTGAATGTTAATTTATTCATTCCCAAAAATGCTACCTAAACCCCAAAACTCCAGGACTAAGGACCCACCTTAAGGAATACAAAATAACGCGTTGGACAAACAGAGACCCCTGAGCATATCAGAAGTGAAATCAGGTGCCTAGGATGGGCAAACACATCCTATTTACCGGTCACACCCGCCGTGAGCCTTATGTCTTGATCGAGTAATCCACAATCAAAATCAATGTGCCAAAAACAGCAATTGGTCCAATGAGAAGTTATATGGGCAAACTAGGTCATCATAACGCCTATAAAAATGCCGAATTTAAACGATACTGATGACACCCCTGTAACATCAACTTGTTTGTCAGTAGCCTGCCTCATAATACTGCAGGATTATTCGTACTGATATGATTTTTATAGTATATGTACTGAATCATACGATACGGGTACATGCTAACCCTGTATGATATGTTTAGCTAACCAGCGTAAGGAAAGACCCTATATATGCGATCGTCAGTATGTATTTCTTTCTGAATAGCTTGTCGTTCTTCAGTCGGGACCACAGCTTCTCTTCGTCTTCTTTAGAGTCGGGATCGGTATTCACAACTTTTGGGTTACCCCTGGTTTCCACTACTTCATCTGAATCACCCTCGGAAGACTTCTTCATGTGGACAATCTCTTTCTCCAACATACTGGCCCTCTCTCCTTTAGCTCCGCTGATTGTAGCATCACAACTTTCATTGTTTTCTTTTTCTGGATTTCTCATCTTCAAACTGAAAATAACAGATCATACTGTGCAATGAAGTAAGTAAATGTTGTAACACTACGACAGCTGCCAATATAGAGATGTGTGGCGGTCATTATATCTTTAAAAGACATCATTGAAATATTGGTGCCATTTACAACGTACGAAAAATCTATAACACATCCTCTACAGAGCAGCTAATCAACATATTGATATCAATGCTGTATGCAAGGTGAAGATAACGAACAGTGATCAATCTCATAACTCCTACAAGCAATACAAAATAGATAGTTGGGCAAATACGGACCCCTGGACACACCAGAGGTGGGATCAGGTGCCTAGGAGGAGTAAGCATCCCCTGTTGACCGGTCACACCCGCCGTGAGCCCTATATCCTGATCAGGAAAACGGAGTTATCCGCAGTCAAAATCGGTGTGCCAATACATTTTCATTTCTTGTTAGTCTTTTCTTTGCTTGGTTAGTATCAATTGTAGTTCAGGTTCAGCGATTGATGTGACATGGAAAAACTGTGAACCACTACAAGATGGGGATAATCCCATAAATCCCAGAACTAGGGCAGACAGATTCCCATAAATCCCACGAATAGAGTAGATATAGATTCCCAAATATCCCAGAAATAGGACAGATATTTAGATTCCTATAAATCCCCGGAATAGAACAGGGATATATTCCCATAAATCCCCGGAATAGAGCAGATATATTTTATTAAATTTTATTAAATCCCGGAATAGAACTGATGTCGACTTATGGTATATCGCTGTACCCAGTGTGCTGATTTGGATTGGATAACGATGGTGGATATAACGAACATTTTTAAATCTCACCACTCCTATAAAGAATAAAAAATTAAGAGTTCGGCAAATAAGGAGTCTTGGATATACCAAAGGTGAGATAATATGCCTTTGAGGAGTAAACGCCCCCTGTCAACTGGTCGTCGTGAGCTCTATATCTTGATTCAGTACAGGGAGTAAGCTGTGGTCAAAATCAATGTACAAAGAACAGCCTCAATTAACATGAAACATGCCAAACAGCCATGTACCTAAAGATAGATTGTTTGGTCAACCAGATCATTATAACGGCCATAGAAGTTGTGAAATGCTGACTTTAAGCCAGAGCTGAAACCACTGCACCACCAACTAGTTTGTTTGTAGCCTGCCTCGATTTAATAACTGGACTTTTACCTAATCAGGATATAGGGTCACGGCGGGTGTGACCGGTCGACAGGGGATGCTTACTACTCCTAGGCACCTGATCCCACCTCTGGTGTGTCCAGGGACCCGTGTTTGCCCAACTATCTATTTTGTATTGTTTATAGGAGTTATGAGATTCATCACTGTTCGTTATATTCACCTTTCATTAAAGATCGGTGATAAAGGCAACTCAACTTTGTGACAAATGGGACGACTTCAGTTCCCCGGTCTTCAGTTTCCCATATTGATACAGCTATATTCCATTATCACTTACAAATGGTGCTCAGGTCTTTCAATTGATTATATAGGCGTAAGCACATTGTATCTATGATACATTTGAAGTTAATATGAACGTTAGATTGATTGATTGATGTTTTTCATCTCACTCAACATTTTTATTGGTGGAAGAGAGAAACCAGATACAATGTACGGAGGTCCTTATGGATGTTAAACTTCTGAATATCACAACAATAAAAATATGAAGCAGTAGTTCATTTCCATCCTAATTAAAAATTGTTATATTGTCATAACCTGTGTATCATGTTCACGTAAATAGCATATGGCGGGTCTGTGGCCGAGTGGTTAGAGCATCGCGCTCAAAATCACGCGGCCTCTCACCTCTAGTCGGCACGGGTTCGAATCCTGCTCGCGCCGGTAAGTGAGAAAGTTTCCCAGTTTACTTTCGGAAGGTCGGTGGTCTCTTCCCAGGTACATTCTATCTGGGTTCTATCTTCCACCAATAAAAACTGGACGCCAATAGATAACTGATAAATTGTTGAGTGTAGTCGGAATACAACAGAACAACAACCACATGTCACGATACAGTCGTGAGTGTCATACAAAGGTACAATTGTAGGTAATAGTCATGATAAAGACCCACACTACTACAGTCGTGTCATACAAAGGTACAATTGTAGGTATTAGTCATGATAAAGACCCACACTACTACAGACGTGTCATACAAAGGTACAATTGTAGGTATTAGTCATGATAAAGACCCACACTACTACAGACGTGTCATACAAAGGTACAATTGTAGGTATTAGTCATGATAAAGACCTCCACTACTACAACCGTGTCATACAAAGGTACAACTGTAGGTATTAGTCATGATAAATACCTCCACTACTACAGTCGTGTCATATAAAGGTACAATTGTGGGTATTAGTCATGACAAAGACCTCCACTACTACAGTCGTGTCATATAAAGGTACAATTGTAGGTATTAGTCATGATAAAGACCTCCACTACTACAACCGTGTCATACAAAGGTACAACTGTAGGTATTAGTCATGATAAATACCTCCACTACTACAGTCGTGTCATATAAAGGTACAATTGTGGGTATTAGTCATGACAAAGACCTCCACTACTACAGTCGTGTCATATAAAGGTACAATTGTAGGTATTAGTCATGATAAAGACCTCCACTACTACAGTCGTGTCATACAAAGGTACAATTGTAGGTACAAGTCAAGAAATAAATACATGAGGACATGAACTGCAACACTTCACACAGACGTACTCCAACCATTTCCTCATGAACGCGCTGCAGCTGTGAACCGTACGCCTATCAATCTTTATCAATTCAGTGTGTCTCCTTCAACTACTCGGAATTTCAACAGAAATGAAGAATGTAAATAGTAGGAAAAAATCCACTTTGGAAACAAACCATAAGGGTATGAATAGTCAGGTTTCACGCCGACACACTTTATAAAGCGCATCAACACCACTCTGAACAAAAACAACCATTTGAACACTGATGTAGTTACCATCAGATATGATGTGTTAGGCAGTCTTTCTCACACTGATTTTTACTACGGATAACTCCGTTTACCTGACCAAGATATACGGCTCATGGCGAGAATGACTGGTCAACGGGGGACGCTTACTCCTCCTAGACACCTGATACCACCTCTGGTGTGTCTAGGGTTCCGTGTTTGCCCAACTCTCTATTTTGCATGGCTTATTGTAGTTATGAGATTGATCACTGTTCGTTATCCTCACCTTTTCTTTGTGACTCCAGTGAGGATAATAACCCTACATCTTTCCCTCAAGCCATACAATCAACACACGCTGTTTTATCATCGGCCAGAAATAAATGTGTATAGGCTTTACATGATCACGGACTAGAAAGCACGATCATATCACACCTGTTCTGACCAATCTTCATTGGCTTCCCGTTGATTATCGTATTCAGTACAAAATTCTCCTTTATGTGTTTAAAAGTCTCCACAACCTGGCTCCAGGATATCTAACGGAACTCATTATTCCATACAACCCGACAAGAGCCCTGCGTTCAGAAACCGCAAATCTATTAACTGTACCATCAGTCAGAACTAAGACCTACGGTGAACGCAGATTCGACAAGGCTGCATCCACACTCTGGAACAATCTGCCTAGCCAGCTCAGAAACGCCAAAAATATTGAATGTTTTAAATGTTTGTTAAAAACTCATCTTTTCTGTCAATCCTATAACCTTTAAATAGTTATGTACTGTTGAATTTAATGAACTTTGGGCACATTTGTGTTTTAGATTCCTTTGAGTGGTTTTACTTGTTTGTTTTTCATATATTTAGGACGTTGTATGCTTGCATCATATTTTATATTTTAAATTGTCTTGATTTGTACTTTTTATCCATTGTGACATAATGTTGCATTCATGCTTATATGTGTAAGGATTATTCGTTGTGTATTCTATGGTTTTTCTTTTAATTATCAATTGTAAATTTTAGTATGTTGTACAGCGCTTTAGAGTATTTTTAGATAAGGCGCTATATAAGTGTACTCTTATTATCATTTATCAGATTATTTAAAGGGAGGTAATGACACACTTTCATTGTAGGGGTGACTTGAACTTTCCTAGGAGAAATTACAATGTTATGCTGTAGCATGAAGCATTTTGGGACCTATATCATCTCAGTGTTCTTCGGCGTTTATACACCTAGTAAAGAGAAAAAGCAGAAATGTGTACTCACCAGGTATATGATGGGTCATCTAGACCTGGACATTCAGTAGATAACAAATGCAGCCTAGATTATGACCACGTGACTGGAACTAACTCCGTACGTTTGTATATCACTTTGTTAATAATCCATTTTCGACCTTTGGATTTGTATACAGCGTTTACAATTTCTAAATCTAAGTTTACCGTTATGTTCCATGCAAGAAAACCTCGCCATGGAGTCACGGGCACCTGTCAATTGAATACACACTCCTTGTGATCCACCACCCCATTTTCATGTGCAAAACAAAACTGATAAGAAATGCTGTCTGTGAATTCGTGGGTTTTATATGAATATCTGTTGCACGTAATTGTGTTTTCTTCAACTCTCCATTTTTGCCTTTTGTTGAACTTTAAGTGATTACTGAATGAAATGCATAAAAAGATAAGTCACTAATTATTTTCAGGAATCAGGAGATCGTCACTGTATACGGGATTTTCAAGGTAAATGAACTCTGATTTACAAACTTCCGGTCAAAGGGAGGGGCGTGGCTTAATTGGTCTTTACATTCAATTAAACAATAAAATGTTTTCTTTGTTGCTTCAGTGGGTGCTGATTGTAGCAAGCATTGCAGAAAAAAGCATTACCCTGAGTTAGCAGTTTATGCAATCTGTCTGCCATTATTGCTACTTTCATCACCTGATAAACACCAAACAACAAAGCATTACCCTGAGTTAGCAGTTTATTCAATCTGTCTGCCATTATTGCTATCTTCATCACCTGATAAACACCAAACAACAAAGCATTACCCTGAGTTAGCAGGTTATGGCATCTGTCTGTCATTATTGCTACCTTCATCACCTGATAAACACCAAACAACAAAGAAAACATTTTATTGATTATGTTTATATTTGCATGTATTTGTGGTGTTTTTTTTTTTTTTTACAAATATAACCTAGATTCTAAAAAAACCCATCATACTGTTATCTAATCTGTTAAACCAATGCACTCTTTGATCCATCTAGTTTGCAACAGACAAATATTCATTGTCGCAGATGAAAGCAATGTCAATTTCAAAAAGAAAAAATCCTAAAGAACTTTTAGTAATCTTGAAATCGCAGAACTTACCCCAAATCAATAACATTAAAACCTATGACTTTTCAACACTATACAAGACCATTCCTCACGATAGATTAAAGACTAGACTTTTTGACATCATAGACAGTTAATTCTTCAACAAAAATGGAAAACGGAAATATTTATATCTAGTGATCAGTCATTCAAAAACTTACTTTGTTAAACACCACTCTGATTCCACTCACAAGTACTCTGAAGTTGAAATAAAAAAAATATGCTAGAGTTCCTCATTGACAATATCTTCATGGTCTTTGGTGATCAGGTCTTCCAACAGTTTGTTGGAATTCCTATGGGCATGAATTGTGCTCCTTTGTTAGCTGACCTGTTTCTATATTCATATGAAGCAGAATTTATTCAAAAACGTCTACGCGGGAAAGTATCTCGTTGTGGCCTTCAATTCGACATTTCGATGACGTTTTGTCTATTGTAGATTTATCACTGTTCGTTGTCTTCCTTATAGGAGTCATGAGATTGATCACTGTTCGGTATCTTCGCCTTTATAGGAGTTATGAGATTGATCACTGTTTGTTGTCTTTCTTATAGGGGTCATGAGATTGATCACTATTTATTGTCTTCATTATAAGGGTCGTGAGATTAACACGGTTCGTTGTATTCCATATCGGAGTTATGAAATGGGTCATTTTTCGTCATATGTACCTCTATAAGAGTTATGAGATTGATCACTGTTTATTATCTTCACCTTTATAGGAGTTATGAGATTGACCACTGTTCGTCATCTTCACCTTTATAGTAGGTATGAGATCGATCACTGTTCGTTATCTTCACCTTTATGGTAGTTATGGGATTGATCACTGTTCGTTATCTTCACCTTTATGGTAGTTATGAGATCGATCACTGTTCGATATCTTCACCTTTATAGAAGTTATGAGATTGATCAATGTTCGGTATCTTCACCTTTATAGGAGTTATGAGATTGATCACTGTTCGTTATCTTCACCTTTATAGGAGTTATGAGATTGATCACTGTTCGTTATCTTCACCTTTAATATTCATGCTTGAATTCAAGACACGTGGTGCCTTTATCTTATAGAGGTAACCAATCGCTGCCTAGGTGATGCCTCTTTGTTCATTTACATCCAAAATTAAAATAGTAGGCATTTGAGTTAAAGGGACATGGACACGATATGAGCTGAAAATTTTCAAATTTTATTTTTCCATGTTTCATTTTTCGAATGCTTAACTAAGGTATTTCTGATAGTCAGCAAAAATTTGAATGTCATTTGTCGAGGTACATAGGAGATACAAACCTCACAATTCTTTGACATATAAACTAGGTTTGTGTCATGTTTTTGTTTACATAGGTTAGATATACAGTGATCCCCCGTTATAACGCCAACATTTGTACCTCGACAATGTTGGCATTATAACGGGGGTGGCATTATATCGGGGGAGGGGGGTGTGTGTACAGCTGTCATCAGAAATGAAACAACTTTTATGTACTACATTAAAGTGCTTTGACTGCTTGGATAATCCCGGGGTCCAGTGGTTGGCAATGACTCGTAATGGTAGGGGTATTTAATCACTTCAAGTTTTTCTTTTATATCCAACAAGCTTAGATTTCGATGTGCCCGCGATACTCAGATTTCAAAAACAATACTGCATATATGAATTCAGTTGATTATAATTTACGTAACTTATTATCTGCCTCAAACTTTGATACCTGGAGGACTAACGGCGGATAATTGCTTACGCCTGCTCATTGAAATGTTCCTGTCGTTGATTGGCGATAATTAGCGGGGGTGATTATAACGGTAATTGAACAATTCGTACCTGTAAATAAGTTGGCGGATGGCGGTATGCGGGGGATGGCGTTATAACGGGGTTTTACATATCGAGGTGAACGGGACTTTGAACTTTTTTGGCGATATGCGGGGGTGGCATTAAAATAGGAGGCAATGTGGCGGGGGGTCACTGTACTGGTAAAGGTTTCGTAAAAAAGCAGATTTTGCAAATTACAAGTCAATTCTGAACACAATTAAACAGTTTAAAGTGTTTGGCACATCCCATTTTGTTTTAAACATGCTATTTTCTATCAAACGGTCTAAATGTAAACAAAAACATAGCACGAACCTTGTTTACATAACAAAGAATTGTGAGTGTTGTATCTCACTTGTAACTCAACACTTGATATTCAAATTTTGGTTGACCATTAGAAATACTTCAGTTAAGCATTGTAAACAATAAAAATGAAAAAAAAAAATAGAATTTGAATATGTTCAGCTCAAATCGTGTCCATGTTCCTTTAAGGCAACTTGATACAAAACAAATGGATTCATGAGTTAATATAGTTGACTTAACTTCACTCTATCGACTGAAATATAATATTCCTGTAAATCTTCTATGATGTCCAAAGGCTGAAATATATTAACCTCACTAAATGATTTTATACACATTTTCTCCACTGTTTTGCTCTTAATCTTAAAATCATGAAATTAAATATCCAAAAGATAAATTGTATTCATTTTACTCACAAAAACAAAACTTCTTTCATTTTCATATTTCTTCAACAAGAAAAAAGTTTGTAGCAAGCATTGTTAACAAACTTTAATCTGGAATTGAAATCTTTACAACAAGAAATGCACTGATAATATACAAAACACACACTGTACATACGATACTTTCTCAATAAACATTCATCACACGTATATATGTGTAATTCAATTTCCGTGTCATGTGACTCTTTACTTACAACTGGATTCAAGAACACACTATTTTGTTTATTATGAAGCAAATATTACCTACTCAGGCTGAATAATGTAATGAAAATCTCTCTCTCTCTCTCTGTCTCTCTCTCTCCAAACATTATCTCTATCTGAAACGTCTCAAGATATTTTTATCTTATTTGTACAGAGTCATATTCATCTGTACATCCGGGTCCTGCTGCTTTATACACGATAACACCAGTGTCGAATTCTTCACCTTCATTGTCGTGACTAAAAGGCTCCAAACGATGACGCTTTTCCGGTAATTCGTACGCTAGTCTTTCCCATACGAATCGGGAACGCGCCGTGATGTAATTTCCGGTTGACAAACGTTTTCTCAGTTCCGGTTCCAAAATGGAATGATCTATGTCACCGACGACTACTACAATCAATTTAAAATTAGCATGCTCCTGCGCATGCCTGAAGGCAACCCGGAAGCAATTCATACAGTACTGATTGTTAGATATGTATTTCGTTACCACGAATACAGCACATTTACTGTCCTGTAGATTTGTATTCACAGTTAGGAGAAGACTATTCGCCAAATCCACCGATTCCGAAGTCGTGAATTTGTAGCCATTTTGAATCAACCTTGGAAGGAGCTCTTTGTTGGTCCAATCAGATCCCTTGGGGTCATTGAAATCATACATCAAAAATACGTCGTAAACTTTGTGATCGTCGTACTTATGACGTAAGCATTTGATGTTTAGTTTCGTACCCATAACAGCGATGATGTCACGTCGGAAATAGAAGCAGGAAACAAACACAAGTAACAAAGCGCACACAAGAATCACTGACGTCACAGTTATTTTTTTCTGACTGGAGGACAACGTGGCCGTATCGGTCACACAGGTAAAATATTCTTTTTCAATACGAAGCAATTCTCGATTATTTTGACAAAAGACTGAATCGCGGTCAAGAATCCGGCTTATGTGTTCATCGATCCAGTATCGCAGAGCTTGGTTCTGGCAATTACATATATAGGGATTACTTCCGATGAAAATCCAATTTAGATATATCTTTCCTATCATATTCTCAAGAACACTGGGATCAAGGTGGCTTATTTTGTTATGGCTAATATCTAACAACTTCAAATCTTTTGCAGCAGGCATGTCTTCGGATATAAATGTCTGTAAAGAATTGTTTCTAAGATACAATTCTTCAAGGTTTTTCAGATCGGCAAAAATATTCATTGGTAACTTTTCTATGTTATTATCAGATAAAACCAACTTTTTCAGGGCTATAAATGGTCGGAAAAAATCTCTACTTAGAAATTTCACATTGCTATTATTAATGTAGAGCTCCTCGGTTAAAAAAGAATCATGTATTCGTTTCGTGAAATTTAGAATCGACAAAGAATTTCCGTCTAGGTATATTCGTACTGAAGTCCTGGGTATCTCGTGTGGAACACGGGTGACAGCAGTGCATATGGACACCGCCGTGTTGTTGCTTTCAGAAGTTCCCAAGCAAGAACATTTCTCAGGACATTCGTCTTGTGTTTTACAAAGGAAATTGAACTTGGGTACTTCTCTGATTTTCATTGTGTAATTTTTCGGGAACACGATACAATTGCCTACCACATAATGGTGGGTAGAAATCCACGCGTCGTTCATTTTTATGTTATTTTCTGTCAGCCATCTCATCGAGCAGGAACACTGAAATGGATTTCTTGTGAGTTTGTAAACCGTGTTTAAACTAGGTGTCTTGAAGGGTTTTATCCCAGTTAACTTGTTTCCGGATAAATCCACCCAATTTAAAAACGGGAACCCATCGAACACATCCTCGGAAACATGAGAGATGTTACAAAACGAGAGATAAATGTTTTGAAGACTAATGTCCTGAAAAGCATTCATATTTAGAAGTTGAGGTATCAGATTTTTGACATGTGTTATCGGATTTCTGGAGAGATCGAGTGTTTGAAGCTTGTACAGGGACGTAAAGGTTGCGAACATTCCGTTGATGCTTTGTATGGCGTTTCGTGATAGGTCCAATGTAATCAACGAATCAGCACCGCCAAAATAATCACGTGATAGATTTAGAACGAGGTGATTATCAGAGAGATTTAGATGCTGAAGATTAGTAAATGTTTGAAACGAATTTTCCTCAAAATTTCTGAGTCTGTTTCTGAATAGTGACAGCGAGGTGATGGATGAAAAATTCATCGTCGGTGACATGGCTAACACCGAGATTTCGTTAAAATCCAAATTCACTTCTTTGACGTTTGTGTCTGAAAGAGAATTTGGAAAATGTTCTAATCTGTTTTCCTCTATATCCAAGGTGACAATGGATTTCGGAAAGTTCACAGTATCCAAAGTCAAGATTCTGTTTTGAGACAGAAGTAATGTTTTGAGCCCCGTCAAAGGCGAGAAAACCCCGTCTGGAAATTTTAAGATGTGGTTATGACGTAGGTCTAGAGTTGTTAGACGTCCCAGGCCGTCAAAAGCACGGTCCTGCAAAAGTTCCAAATCATTTCGAGACAAATTCAAAACCTTCAAGTTGTTCAATCCATTGAAGAACCCCGACTGGATAGTGTTGAAAGAATTGACACTGATGTCGAGTTCTGTTAGGGATTGTAGTAGTGAGAAGGGGGGCAATGTGGAATTTTTCAGCGAGTTGTCGGATATGTCTAGTTTCTGAAGAGAGGAAAGTCCTTGAAATGCATTGGCAGAAATTCGGTTGATTATGTTCATAGATAAATCAAGTGTCGTCAAATTTCCCGCCCCACGAAGAAAACCGTCATCGGACAGCTCGCTAATAAAGTTCTTCGACACTCGGAGAGTTAACAAGGGAGACGGTAGCTCAATGGCTCCTACCAAACTTTTGATATCGTTATGCGACAAATCTAGAAATAGAAGATTCTGACACGCTTCTATGGCCTGAAAATCAAACACTGTCAATCTGTTTTCGCACATGTATAAATATCGTAGTTGTGGCGCGTGAATGCAGAGTGTTTCCGGTATCGATGTTAAATCGTTCTCAGTAAAGTCGATAGATACTAACTGTGTTAGTCCCACAAAGGCGTCGCGCAGAATCAGACTATTATTAATATTGTTGGACGTCAAATTGAGTGCCTGCACATTCGGAATGTTTCGAAATGCATTGTGGGGAATGGAATGCATTAGGCTATCACTGAAGTCAATATAGGAGAGGTTTAGAAGTTTTCCGTAGCAATCAAAGATATGGATGGGGAATCCATGGAAATGGGTCCCTTGCATCAGTAAAATCTCAAGTCCAGGAGCATCGCAGAGAAATCCCGCCGCGAGAGTTTGCATGGGATTTCTGCTCAAGTCCAGATATTTCAATGACGTCACTGATCTCAAAGCATCGCCTTCTATGTTGATAATCAGATTGTCCGACAAATCTAATACTTGCAAGTTACGGAGAGAGGCGAACATTTTGTTTGATAGTTTCCGAAGCTGGCAGTAGTAAAATTCGTCATGTTGCCGGGAATGTTGAGCGCTAGCGGCTTGTTTTCCTCTTTTACATATACAGACATGCCTTGGAGAAGAATAGTACTCCTGTAAAAGAAGATAAAGTTTGGACTCTGATTGGGAAAGTTTCTTTCTCTGAAAGAAAACTGTTTCTCTTAAACTATACAGTTGTACTAAAATGCAACTTGTGTTCAGAGTCCTCTATGACTCTTTACGGGTATATATTCCTATCGTAACTACTCGGCTATTTCCGTCACCGCAAATGAACCGGTTACGGAAAAGGACGAGCGGATGGATCCGATTGGTATATTCCCATCGAAAAGGGAGACAATTCGTTAATCGCAAAACTAAGCTCAGGCACGTGCACCGTGCAATCAAACTGAAGACGCGTATTAAATAAGTGTCACGCGGGCAAAAGTTCTCAAGAATGGAAACAATAGGATATATACATGTATAATCTAGTTGCAGCGTTAGAAATGTTGATTATCGTGGTGGTAGATTGCAACTTCGGTGAGACAATCACGAAGAGAAAAATGCATAAAAGTGAAGAACAAAATATATATACAAAAAGATCATTAAAAAGGATGGCAAATAAAAAAAGAAAAGGAAATGTAAAATAAATGAAATAGCAAAAATATAAAATAAAATTTTTAAAAAGAAGAAAAATTACAATGGAACAGAGAGGGGGAAATGTAACTGCCAATATGACACAGGATGAACTCTAACAAAGAATATGCGAGTTATTGATTTATTCATTTTCGTAATGTTTTCTAAATTAGCTTGATAGTTTAACAAATAGATTTTTGAGTAATTTCTAGATTAAGTATCGCAGAAACTGCAGATTCGTATTTCCAACTAACTTTAAACAATGTACTCACCTGTTTAAGACAGCTGACAGTGAGATATGTGTATAAACAATGTACTCACCTGTTTAAGACAGCTGACAGTGAGATATGTGTATAAACAATGTACTCACCTGTTTAAGACAGCTGACAGTGAGATATGTGTATAAACAATGTACTCACCTGTTTAAGACAGACGACAGTGAGATATGTGTATAAACAATGTACTCACCTGTTTAAGACAGCTGACAGTGAGATATGTGTATAAACAATGTACTCACCTGTTTAAGACAGCTGACAGTGAGATATGTGTATAAACAATGTACTCACCTGTTTAAGACAGCTGACAGTGAGATATGTGTATAAACAATGTACTCACCTGTTTAAGACAGCTGACAGTGAGATATGTGTATAAACAATGTACTCACCTGTTTAAGACAGACGACAGTGAGATATGTGTATAAACAATGTACTCACCTGTTTAAGACAGCTGACAGTGAGATATGTGTATAAACAATGTACTCACCTGTTTAAGCAGCTGACAGTGAGATATGTGTATAAACAATGTACTCACCTGTTTAAGACAGTTGACAGTGAGATATGTGTATAAACAATGTACTCACCTGTTTAAGACAGCTGACAGTGAGATATGTGTATAAACAATGTACTCACCTGTTTAAGATAGACGACAGTGAGATATGTGTATAAACAATGTACTCACCTGTTTAAGACAGCTGACAGTGAGATATGTGTATAAACAATGTACTCACCTGTTTAAGACAGCTGACAGTGAGATATGTGTATAAACAATGTACTCACCTGTTTAAGACAGCTGACAGTGAGATATGTGTATAAACAATGTACTCACCTGTTTAAGACAGACGACAGTGAGATATGTGTATAAACAATGTACTCACCTGTTTAAGACAGCTGACAGTGAGATATGTGTATAAACAATGTACTCACCTGTTTAAGACAGCTGACAGTGAGATATGTGTATAAACAATGTACTCACCTGTTTAAGATAGACGACAGTGAGATATGTGTATAAACAATGTACTCACCTGTTTAAGACAGACGACAGTGAGATATGTGTATAAACAATGTACTCACCTGTTTAAGACAGACGACAGTGAGATATGTGTATAAACAATGTACTCACCTGTTTAAGCAGCTGACAGTGAGATATGTGTATAAACAATGAACTCACCTGTTTGAGACAGCTGACAGTGAGATATGTGTATAAACAATGTACTCACCTGTTTAAGACAGCTGACAGTGAGATATGTGTATAAACAATGTACTCACCTGTTTAAGCAGCTGACAGTGAGATATGTGTATAAACAATGTACTCACCTGTTTAAGCAGCTGACAGTGAGATATGTGTATAAACAATGTACTCACCTGTTTAAGATAGACGACAGTGAGATATGTGTATAAACAATGTACTCACCTGTTTAAGACAGTTGACAGTGAGATATGTGTATAAACAATGTACTCACCTGTTTAAGACAGCTGACAGTGAGATATGTGTATAAACAATGTACTCACCTGTTTAAGACAGACGACAGTGAGATATGTGTATAAACAATGTACTCACCTGTTTAAGACAGCTGACAGTGAGATATGTGTATAAACAATGTACTCACCTGTTTAAGCAGCTGACAGTGAGATATGTGTATAAACAATGTACTCACCTGTTTAAGACAGCTGACAGTGAGATATGTGTATAAACAATGTACTCACCTGTTTAAGACAGCTGACAGTGAGATATGTGTATAAACAATGTACTCACCTGTTTAAGCAGCTGACAGTGAGATATGTGTATAAACAATGTACTCACCTGTTTAAGACAGCTGACAGTGAGATATGTGTATAAACAATGTACTCACCTGTTTAAGCAGCTGACAGTGAGATATGTGTATAAACAATGTACTCACCTGTTTAAGATAGACGACAGTGAGATATGTGTATAAACAATGTACTCACCTGTTTGAGACAGCTGACAGTGAGATATGTGTATAAACAATGTACTCACCTGTTTAAGCAGCTGACAGTGAGATATGTGTATAAACAATGTACTCACCTGTTTAAGACAGCTGACAGTGAGATATGTGTATAAACAATGTACTCACCTGTTTAAGACAGCTGACAGTGAGATATGTGTATAAACAATGTACTCACCTGTTTGAGACAGCTGACAGTGAGATATGTGTATAAACAATGTACTCACCTGTTTAAGCAGCTGACAGTGAGATATGTGTATAAACAATGTACTCACCTGTTTAAGACAGACGACAGTGAGATATGTGTATAAACAATGTACTCACCTGTTTAAGACAGACGACAGTGAGATATGTGTATAAACAATGTACTCACCTGTTTAAGACAGACGACAGTGAGATATGTGTATAAACAATGTACTCACCTGTTTAAGACAGCTGACAGTGAGATATGTGTATAAACAATGTACTCACCTGTTTAAGACAGATGACAGTGAGATATGTGTATAAACAATGTACTCACCTGTTTAAGACAGACGACAGTGAGATATGTGTATAAACAATGTACTCACCTGTTTAAGACAAACGACAGTGAGATATGTGTATAAACAATGTACTCACCTGTTTAAGACAGCTGACAGTGAGATATGTAAGTAAACAATGTACTCACCTGTTTAAGCAGCTGACAGTGAGATATGTGTATAAACAATGTACTCACCTGTTTAAGACAGCTGACAGTGAGATATGTGTATAAACAATGTACTCACCTGTTTAAGACAGACGACAGTGAGATATGTGTATAAACAATGTACTCACCTGTTTAAGACAAACGACAGTGAGATATGTGTATAAACAATGTACTCACCTGTTTAAGCAGCTGACAGTGAGATATGTGTATAAACAATGTACTCACCTGTTTAAGACAGCTGACAGTGAGATATGTGTATAAACAATGTACTCACCTGTTTAAGACAGCTGACAGTGAGATATGTGTATAAACAATGTACTCACCTGTTTAAGCAGCTGACAGTGAGATATGTGTATAAACAATGTACTCACCTGTTTAAGACAGCTGACAGTGAGATATGTGTATAAACAATGTACTCACCTGTTTAAGCAGCTGACAGTGAGATATGTGTATAAACAATGTACTCACCTGTTTAAGATAGACGACAGTGAGATATGTGTATAAACAATGTACTCACCTGTTTGAGACAGCTGACAGTGAGATATGTGTATAAACAATGTACTCACCTGTTTAAGCAGCTGACAGTGAGATATGTGTATAAACAATGTACTCACCTGTTTAAGACAGTTGACAGTGAGATATGTGTATAAACAATGTACTCACCTGTTTAAGACAGCTGACAGTGAGATATGTGTATAAACAATGTACTCACCTGTTTAAGACAGACGACAGTGAGATATGTGTATAAACAATGTACTCACCTGTTTAAGACAGACGACAGTGAGATATGTGTATAAACAATGTACTCACCTGTTTAAGACAGCTGACAGTGAGATATGTGTATAAACAATGTACTCACCTGTTTAAGACAGATGACAGTGAGATATGTGTATAAACAATGTACTCACCTGTTTAAGACAGACGACAGTGAGATATGTGTATAAACAATGTACTCACCTGTTTAAGACAAACGACAGTGAGATATGTGTATAAACAATGTACTCACCTGTTTAAGACAGCTGACAGTGAGATATGTAAGTAAACAATGTACTCACCTGTTTAAGCAGCTGACAGTGAGATATGTGTATAAACAATGTACTCACCTGTTTAAGACAGCTGACAGTGAGATATGTGTATAAACAATGTACTCACCTGTTTAAGACAGATGACAGTGAGATATGTGTATAAACAATGTACTCACCTGTTTAAGACAGACGACAGTGAGATATGTGTATAAACAATGTACTCACCTGTTTAAGACAAACGACAGTGAGATATGTGTATAAACAATGTACTCACCTGTTTAAGACAGCTGACAGTGAGATATGTAAGTAAACAATGTACTCACCTGTTTAAGCAGCTGACAGTGAGATATGTGTATAAACAATGTACTCACCTGTTTAAGACAGCTGACAGTGAGATATGTGTATAAACAATGTACTCACCTGTTTAAGACAGACGACAGTGAGATATGTGTATAAACAATGTACTCACCTGTTTAAGACAAACGACAGTGAGATATGTGTATAAACAATGTACTCACCTGTTTAAGACAGCTGACAGTGAGATATGTGTATAAACAATGTACTCACCTGTTTAAGATAGACGACAGTGAGATATGTGTATAAACAATGTACTCACCTGTTTGAGACAGCTGACAGTGAGATATGTGTATAAACAATGTACTCACCTGTTTAAGACAGACGACAGTGAGATATGTGTATAAACAATGAACTCACCTGTTTAAGACAGACGACAGTGAGATATGTGTATAAACAATGTACTCACCTGTTTAAGCAGCTGACAGTGAGATATGTGTATAAACAATGTACTCACCTGTTTAAGACAGACGACAGTGAGATATGTGTATAAACAATGTACTCACCTGTTTAAGACAGCTGACAGTGAGATATGTGTATAAACAATGTACTCACCTGTTTAAGCAGCTGACAGTGAGATATGTGTATAAACAATGTACTCACCTGTTTAAGACAGCTGACAGTGAGATATGTGTATAAACAATGTACTCACCTGTTTAAGACAGACGACAGTGAGATATGTGTATAAACAATGTACTCACCTGTTTAAGACAGACGACAGTGAGATATGTGTATAAACAATGTACTCACCTGTTTAAGCAGCTGACAGTGAGATATGTGTATAAACAATGTACTCACCTGTTTAAGCAGCTGACAGTGAGATATGTGTATAAACAATGTACTCACCTGTTTAAGACAGCTGACAGTGAGATATGTGTATAAACAATGTACTCACCTGTTTAAGACAGCTGACAGTGAGATATGTGTATAAACAATGTACTCACCTGTTTAAGACAGCTGACAGTGAGATATGTGTATAAACAATGTACTCACCTGTTTAAGACAGCTGACAGTGAGATATGTGTATAAACAATGTACTCACCTGTTTAAGACAGACGACAGTGAGATATGTGTATAAACAATGTACTCACCTGTTTAAGCAGCTGACAGTGAGATATGTGTATAAACAATGTACTCACCTGTTTAAGACAGCTGACAGTGAGATATGTGTATAAACAATGTACTCACCTGTTTAAGACAGTTGACGGCGAGATATGTGATGTTTTGAGGGTAGTACCGCCATTGGTCCTCAATAAGCTGAAACTTGTGATTACGCATGCACCGAACAACGTCCTGTTCCATGGACAGCACGCACTCTCCCAAGGCGCTCCGATTATAGCTGTACGTTCGGAACTTCCCTGGATACCATTCCACGGAAACGGTAAAATTCCCCGCTAAGATGACGTATATCTTCCATAGAACAACTGCTAGGATTAAATGCCGGATCCCCAACATTTTGAATATTGTTCAATCGAAAGCTGAAAAAAATAACAATACGCAACTATCAATATTGTATTTACTACGGCTACTAACTCATAACGTCTGGGTTGAAATATTCTAACGCCCGTGTAAATTTCATACTTGATAGTTTAATGATAGAATCAGTGAAGCGTGAAGGGCGAGTATTTGGTTTCAGTCGATTGAAGCAATAAAATACACGTGAAGGACACGGCCTACATTAAAGAATGCGGTTCAACGTTTTCTTCTGTTAAGGAGGATTAACACGCCAGAAAAAATTATAAGGGAGAAGGATATGTAGAATATCGCTTTTTGAATTGCAAACTTTTGAATTTAGTCTTTGTAGATTTAATAGATGGTAATTGGGGGTGGGGGTGGGGGGTCAAACATCCCTGCTGTACTTGAACCCAAGAACAGTTGACACATTAACCGACTTAGCTATCCAGAAAGGCAATCAAATCATGAAGGAATATACACATATTGCAGATATCTATATTTTCATTCTGACATTCATGTTTTATAAGGAAGTCAGCCATTATGAGCGTGTGGTATACCTCCTTAACCCTGACTTGCGGTGTGTCCATGTCACCTGAAGTGAATATGGTGGAAACTTGTATTCCCCGGGGTTTCCATAAGAGAGGAATAAAAATACAATATAATAGAAATTCAAGAAGAAAAAAATAACTCGTTAAGGAGGTATGCTACACCAGAGAAAGTTGTTGTAGATGGAAAGTGGAGAATATGTACAACAATATTTTGAGGTTGAACATTTTCAAATTTACTTGATTTTGTCAAAAAATACAGTTTTAGTAGAAGGTAATCTAAAAAAAAATTTAAAACCCCTGCTGGACTCGAACCTGCGACCTACAGTTCAGCAGTCGGTATTCTAACCTACTGAGCTAGCGGCTATGTATTTAAATGGAAAAGGAAAAGTTAGATATTGCTGATATCGATTTTTTCATCCATGTTTTTAAAGGAAGTCAGCCATTATGACGATGTAGAGTAGTACCTTAATAGAGTCCGGTGTTTGGTTGTTACATGGCTGTCAGTGATTCGCGAGAATATCAAGACATTTAAACACAAAATACGATTTCCTTTATCGGTTTATGTAATTACATCAAAGCATGAAATCGCCTGAAGGTTTTACAATCATTCAATATAGGCGTCAGACTATAGTTAGCTATCGCTATAGAAGAACGCATGCGTGAAGTTTTAACAAGACTAATTAAAGGGGCGGCGCATTAGCTGTCATTTTGTCACCAAAAATTGAATTCAATGCAAATTATTTTATATTATATAGTTCAATAATATTACCACTACTTAATGATTTTAAACACTGTTTAACCTCAAAACAGACACATCAATGTGTGATTTGGGTGATTAAGTAATTATTGTCTTGCTGGACAGTAATCTTTCCTTATATATTTCCCAGACGTGTCTCTCAGATATCAGGAACCAATCATTTTCTGACCGTCCTGCTGATTTTCAAACATTTAAAAAAAAAAAAAAAAAAATCAAAATCTGCATGTCATAATGGCTTGTCTTCTGGGTCCCCTTTCAAGTCGTTTTGATATATTGGTAATTTATCGTGTAGACATCCCCGTGTGGCCCCGTGGGGATCCGGGTTAGAATAGGTCCTCAGAAACCCCTTGCTTGTCGTAAGAGGCGACTAAATGGATCGGATGAGACCGCAAAAAAACCGAGTTCCCGTGTCGCAGCAGTTGTGGCACGGTAAAGGTCCCTCCCTGCTCAATGGCCATATAAGTGCCGAGCATAGGCCGAAACTTTGCAGCCCTTCACCGGCAGTGGTGACGTCTCCATATGAGTAAAGAATTCTCGAGAGGGACGTTAAAGAGATACTACAGCTCATTTTCCACATTTTAATAAAGTGTTTTTAAAACCATGTATTGATAAAATGATAAATTTCATATCGATACTGACAATTTTGAATAATTGGGATGCATCAATTTACTCTCAACTGCGCTTTGAAGATCGTTCGGAATTCAAAGGTTTCTTCATGCTGACTCGGACTTTTGAATGCTTATTTACATCACGTGGTTTTGAATGACAGCAAAGGTGTTCTGTAGGAAATTATTTAAATTCCCCTTCAAGGGGGTCCACACTCACCTTTCAAGTATAAGATTATTCCCTGCTCCTTATAATAAGTAATTATAAATCATTATTTCAACAGAAACCTTCCATGTTCCCACTGACCGATGTTTTTACAACTAACACGTGTCGTGTTCAGATAAAAATAGCACTTACTTTTAAACGTGGTGTCTTCGCAGCTAGTCTCAATGGCAGATTTAGGGGGCCAGGATCCCCCTCCCTTTTTACCCCACAGATTGTGAATGAAAATCCAAATTTTGCACCAGAATGGCCGATTACTTTGGCTAATCTTTGACTTTCACACCCCTCTTCGGAAATCCTAGATCCGCCACTGAGTTACATGTGTTTCTTCGAGCTCTTTGTTTTCCAACGGTCAAACTGATACCAAGGTAAATTTTATTTCACGTATGAGTTTTATCTCATTCTAATTTTACCTCTTTTCTCACAGAATCTGTCAAATTTCTAGATCTATCAACTACACTTTCTCTCTCTGGACGACATGCTGCACTGTTTACTGTCTATGCGCATGCGTCTGAAGACTGAAAGGAGGAGACTCGATATTTTGTGTATAG
>NC_079171.1:64899487-64934487 GCF_947568905.1 Ostrea edulis
AGGGGTACGTGTTTGTCTCTGGTAAGTCCAGGGGTCCGTGTTTGTCTGATCTCACAACTGGTGTGTCCAGGGGTCCGTGTTTGTTTAATCCCACCTCTGGTGTGTCCAGGGGTCCGTGTTTGTTTAATCCCACCTCTGGTGTACCCAGGGGTCCGTGTTTGTCTGATCCCACCTCTGGTGTGTCCAGGGGTCCGTGTTTGTCTGATCCCACCTCTGGTAAGTCCAGGGGTCCGTGTTTGTCTGATCCCACCTCTGGTAAGTCCAGGGGTCCGTGTTTGCCCTATTTTAAATTTTGTATTCTTTACAGGAGTAATGAGATTGTTCACTGTTTGATATCTTCACCTTACAGGAGTTATGAGATTGATCACTTCGTTATCTTCACCTTTACAGGAGTTATGAGATTGATCACTTCGTTATCTTCACCTTTACAGGAGTTATGAGATTGATCACTGTTTGTTATCTTCACCTTTATAGGAGTTATGAGATTGTTCACTGTTTGATATCTTCACTTTTACAGGAGTTATGAGATTGATCACTGTTTGTTATCTTCACCTTACAGGAGTTATGAGATTGATCACTTCGTTATCTTCACCTTTACAGGAGTTATGAGATTGTTCACTGTTATCTTCACCTTTCATACAGTTGTGATGCGCACGCAAAATACCAGTCTCTAGACCTGTCATTCCATTTACGCCAGAGTCTAGGCCTACATTAAACATCACGTGTGAATATAGAGAGATCAAAGGTCTTCAATATAGTGATTAAACGATTCAAAGTCTTTAAAGTAATCTTAGAGCATTGAATCCCCCACCCCACTCCCACCCCCTCCTTCCAACAAAAACAACAAGAACAAAAATACAGGGATCGATTTTCATAAGCGGCTACTCTAAAATACTTGGTCTTTCGAAAACCTATTTGAAAACCCACTTCAACTCACGCGCTTTCTGCCGACTATTTGTGAAAATGAACAATGTAATTAGTTAGTGGCTATATATACCAGTCACTGCAGACATTGACCTCTTCCCGAAAATTCAAAATAATTATCAATATATTGAGGAAATAAGGCGACATTAGGAACTTTGCCTTGAGTTTGGTGATATTTATTTCCTCCAGGCATGGCCCTTGTTTGGGTCACTTCCACCGCCACCCACCCACCCACAGTACTACAAATTACACAAGCGGCGGATTTAGAGGGGCGAGGGACCGGTTACCCCCTTTGGCCCTAAATATACAAGGCATCACTGGCATATATACATTAAAATTACAGATTCGGCACCCGAAATAGCTCAGTATTTTGGTTCTTTAATGCTTGACTTTAACATGCCCTGCCCCTCCTTTTTTCAAAAATCCTGGATCCGCCATTATATACATTTGAAAATTTGTCAGGGAATGCCACCATGCATCCCCCGCCACCTGTATGGAGAAAGAAAAAGATCCGCGCGTGTCTCCACTTTTTGTGCCTCTCCAAACATAGTCTTGTTTTCATTCTAACCTGTTCCAGGATCCTGTTCAAGAGATAGGATATAGAAGGAATTTATTACATCGTCACACATTAAGGAGGTACTCTACATCGTCACAATGGTTGACTTCCTTTTAAAACATGAATGAAAATATAGATATCAGCAATATTTGTCTATTCATTAAAAAAAATTATCGCGTAGCTCAGTGAATGTATTTTTTGTCAATTATTTTATATCAGTATGCAGATTTTGTATTTATAGAAGAAGACGGATTTATTTGCAAAGTGAAAAGAAAATTTATATTGAAAGGCTTTGTAGATATACATTGAGACATTACATTTCATATAACCATTATTAATTAACTGTTTTAGAAAAGAAAATGAACCTGTTTAAAAAGTTTTTCTTACATACTTACTTACTTATTCCTGTGGTACCTGGCCTCTCACCTCTGTCGGCGCGGGTTCGAAACCTGATCACGCCGGTAAGTGAGAAAGTTTCCCAGTTTACTTTCGGAAGTTCGGTGGTCTCTTCCCAGGTGCATTGTTTCTAGGTTCTCTCTTCCACCAACAAAAACTGGGCGCCACCATATAACTGAAAAATTGTTGAGTGTGGCGGAAAACATAAAAAATCAATCAATCCTGTGGTACCGGTGTGGTACATAGGCCACCAACAACACTCCTCCGTCTGTTTCTGTTTTGTGCCAGTTTTTCTTACATAGAAATCCTCTATTGAAACAAACAGCGGGAATATTATTGTTCATATTTTAGATATAAAGTGTTTTAAATATGATTGTAACTGTTGATAAGTCTGTGATATCTATTTAAATGTTAATCAATAAAAGATAGAGAGAGAAAAAAGCACGTTGACTGCTGAACTGTAGATCACGGGTTCGAATCCAGCAGGGGTTTTCAATATTTTTACAGATTGCTGTCTACTACTAATAAGGTATAAATTTGAAAGTTTTCAATTCTAAAATAGTGTTGTACATATCCTCCACTTTTCATCCATATCAAATTTCTCTGGTGTAGCATACCTCCTTAAATTTCTCTTTGTAGCATACCTCCTTAAATTTCTCTGGTGTAGCATACCTCCTTAAATTTCTCTGGTGTAGCATACCTCCTTAAATTTCTCTGGTTTAGCATACCTCCTTAAATTTCTCTGGTTTAGCATACCTCCTTAAATTTCTCTGGTGTAGCATACCTCCTTAAATTTCTCTGGTGTAGCATACCTCTGGTGTAGCATACATCCTTAAATTTCTCTGGTGTAGCATACCTCCTTAATTAGATCGAATCTTCAGTACATAACGACGCTTGTATAATAATAATGGCACAACACAGTGCTGCTGGTCTTGGGAAGATTTTTATTATGTGCTCCCTATATTACCGTACATTTGACCTCCTATAACCCCTTCCATGTCGGACTACAGGTGATCTTAACAACAACAACAAACCCAAGAAATGCATCAGAAAATGGTTTTTTTTTAGAAACTGTATATGCACCCCGTGAGACAAGCGTGGAAAAGATACACTCACTTTAAATTTAGATTGTCTGTAATGATCGTGAAAAATATGGTTTATCTGCTAATCAGGAACATCCACAATATTCAGTTCGACCTCTCAGGATCCTGAGCTGATACTAACTAAAAACTAGTCATTTGAGTGATGACCTCTCAGGATCCTGAGCTGATACTAACTAAAAACTAGTCATTTGAGTGATGACCTCTCAGGATCCTGAGCTGATACTAACTAGAAACTAGTCATTTGAGTGATGACCTCTCAGGATCCTGAACTGATACTAACTAAAAACTAGTCATTTGAGTGATGACCTCTCAGGATCCTGAGCTGATACTAACTAAAAACTAGTCATTTGAGTGATGACCTCTCAGGATCCTGAACTGATACTAACTAAAAACTAGTCATTTGAGTGATGACCTCTCAGGATCCTGAGCTGATACTAACTAGAAACTAGCCATTTGAGTGATGACCTCTCAGGATCCTGAGCTGATACTAACTAAAAACTAGCCATTTGAGTGATGACCTCTCAGGATCCTGAGCTGATACTAACTAAAAACTAGCCATTTGAGTGATGACCTCTCAGGATCCTGAGCTGATACTAACTAAAAACTAGCCATTTGAGTGATGACCTCTCAGGATCCTGAGCTGATACTAACTAGAAACTAGTCATTTGAGTGATGACCTCTCAGGATCCTGAGCTGATACTAACTAGAAACTAGTCATTTGAGTGATGACCTCTCAGGATCCTGAGCTGATACTAACTAGAAACTAGTCATTTGAGTGATGACCTCTCAGGATCCTGAGCTGATGCTAACTAAAAACTAGTCATTTGAGTGATGACCTCTCAGGATCCTGAACTGATACTAACTAGAAACTAGTCATTTGAGTGATGACCTCTCAGGATCCTGAGCTGATACTAACTAGAAACTAGTCATTTGAGTGATGACCTCTCAGGATCCTGAGCTGATACTAACTAGAAACTAGTCATTTGAGTGATGACCTCTCAGGATCCTGAGCTGATACTAACTAGAAACTAGTCATTTGAGTGATGACCTCTCAGAATCCTGAGCTGATACTAACTAAAAACTAGTCATTTGAGTGATGAATCTTGACACTGACTTAAAAACTAATGTGGACCATTTACTCCTTTGGGGGAACCAGTGTATTGAGAGAGAGAGAGACAGAGAGAGAGAGAGAGAGAGATGAGAGAGAGATGAGAGAGAGAGAACTACTGACTGTCACGACAATAACTTCTACTGTTCATTGTATTCTTTATTCATAAAAAAATCCTGTTCTAGGCTGGTAAATATAATGTAATATCATATAACAAAGTCATCATCAAATGCAAAAATAAATCTACTGTAAACCAACTCGTGTCACGTTTTACCAGTTAAACTGGTTCGTGTCACGCTTTACCAGTTAAACTGGTTCGTGGCGACTAATTTTCGCGAACTGTAAGGTAGCTCTACCCTCATGTGACGTTATATCAATATTCATGGAAAACTGCATTAATTTCCACTCAATGTAACTTAATTTGATTCATAACCAAAGAAAATGTATATGTAGCTTTTTAAAAAAAAAAAAAAAAAAAAAAACCAAAAAAAACCAAAAAAAAAAAAAAAAAACAAGAAGTATAGGTCAGCAGAAAATCACACATTTTCGTAAAACAGAATAATTAAAAAATAAATGAAAAATTATTAAAATGACGATTTTTTTTATGTTAACTGTTTAAAAAAAACTGCTAATATATAACAATTTATAAATCAATTGCCGATATAATGAGGGAAACCATTGTATGATAGACATCAGGGCCGTAAATTAACCTTCAATTTGGAGGAGGCAGGAAATTAGGTGGGGGTCTGGGGGCCGCCCAGGCCCCCAGACGCTGAGCACATTTTGTGCACACTGAACACGTTTCGTGCAAAATCCTTGATTCTAGGGCCTTCTAAGATGTTACTTGACTAACTCATTCTAAAAGAAAGATTTGGAATGCTTTTTAAGGGAGGTATCATGTTCTTAGTTATTGGAAACAACATAAATTCTAATGAACTTTAAATTTTAATTTTTTTTTGGCTCAAAAGTTGGAGGAGGCAGCTGCCTCCTCCGCCTCCATGTAATTTACGGCCCTGGACATACAGTAGAAAAATTTCAGGATAGGAGTTATTGCCCTTGATAATATTTATTTTTTTCATTATAAATAATTGATTACTTACGGAAATTATAAACTTTTTCAATATCAATAGTTCACCTTTTTTATTTTATCCAGTAAATAAAATTCCTCTGAAAGATAGATTTGTATAATTCAATAAAAAAAAAATTTTTTGCAGAAACCTATGACATTACAGGAGGGTCGATCAACCTAGACCCTTTCGCGTCGAGAAATATTCCCGACGACCTTTTCTTGCAAACTTCATAAAAATTTCTCGCACAAGAAAACACGTGCAGCATTATAACAAATAAATATTTCACAGCCTCGGTTTGAACAAGTCAATTTATTGTATAATGCAATGAGGGTTCTAAAGGTAAATAGTACCGCATGCCTAATAACCCTAAATTCCGAAAGTAAAATAATCCCGGAAGTAAAGCTCGCTATCAAAATGCTTACAGCACGTGATAAAATAAGGCACTGACACTGTTTTCTTTGGTTTCCATGACGATGGAATAAATAACAACTTGAATGAAATCAACAAGGACACCGCAAAATGAGAAAATTCTGAACTACAAACGGAAATAAACAATGACCTTGACCTCCACGTAGGATCTCTTCACCACAAGATTAAAAACAACAACTTCGTTTCTTAACTTGTCGTCTCTATATGTATGAACCAGCAGTTTAGATCGGCACTGTACTTCTAAGTCTTAAGCATACTTATGTAATCACAATTAGGGTACTATGTTCCCTAGTGCAGGTCTTACAAATAAACGTAATCGCTAAAGTTAAAGCGGAGTCATTGTACTGTACAAATATCCTGAGACATTTTTCATCTTCGAGACGATTTGGGGGAGTCCTCCTTCAGTTGTTGTAGGTACTTCTTTTGTATGGCTACCTTCACGCAGCCATCAATAAGCCTCGGTTTGGGCAGCGTATCTCTCAGTTTGGTACATCCGGTGGTGGACGGGTCGAACATAATCAGGTCACTACAGAGAGTGGCGTTGTCTATCTCACCCCCTAACACTATCACGTTCCCGCGGTGTTGTATCACTCCGAAGTGAATTCGCTGGAAGGCGGTAAGGCGGCCCACTGTCCGACAGAATGGTTTTTTCGACGCGTCTTTCCGGTCTTTCACAAACTCCACAACCCGTCCGTCGAAGAAGATCAGAAATATTCTTTTGTCGCACGTGATGGACTTGGTCAGTTTACAGGCCATGGGAATTTTAGCGTCCACTTTGGTGGCTTGTTTCGTGCGAGTTTCGTAACACTGTATGAAGGCCGTGTCTTTTCTGTCGTTTTTCTCACCTCCGAATATGTAAATAGATTCCCCGACAACGGCCGCGGAAAACGAACTGACGGCGATAGGCAGATCTCCCGCGGGTTCCCATTGGTCCTCCTGAATTATATAACGTTCGATGCCTGACAACATGCGATGTCCGTCGTCAAGTTTGTTGTCATAGCCACCGATCGCGTAAAGCGCGCCAGTGACAGCGACAATGGCGTGTCGTCGCCGTCCATATCCCATGCACTCGTTCTGAAGCCATTTATTCTTGCTGCTATCGTACCACAATAAACACTTCTGCATGGATCCGCCTCCGTTAATGTATATATCGTTCTGGTAAGTACAAGACGCGAACTCAATGCCCGGATCATACGGAAGTGACGCAATAGAAAACCACTCCTTTCGATAAAAGCTGTAACATATCACACTGAGCGAACGAACATAAGGGGGCGTGGTCGACTCACACCCTCCGAGTAGCACGAGGACCTCCTCTTGGTTGGCTGTCAATCGCAGGCACGTCTGTTTTCCCTGAGCCTCTTGCTGGCGCGCGGGTAAAAGTTTAAATGACTTCGCATCGTTAATGAATTTCATACAGGCAAGATTCTCTTTCAAAAATTCGTGTTTTTCTTCCAGGTTGACCAAATACTCCGGCGTGAGAAAGGCTAGACGAATCTGTTCGAACAGAATTCCACAACTCTCTTTTCTTTTTTCGACGTCCTTTTCAATCCACTTAATAACGAGGTGACACAACTGGTCCTCGCTATCGATATCTAGAGTGTCTTCTTTAATAATGGATGCAACTTCTCGGCCGTCCAGATCCCAGAATTCATCAGTCTTGATGATTTCCTTGAAATTCCTCGCGATCAACTGCACGGATTTCTCCGTCAGCGTGTGGCAGTCGTGCAATACCGAGAGGCGCCAGACTTTGAGGCAGTTTTCATTGGTTAAATGTGGATGGAGGAATTCTTCTATGATTCCTTGGAGAGCTTTAATTTGCAGCACGGCTGCAATGTGCAGGAGTTCTACCGCGTTTTCGGTCGTCATGACGTCCTCAGCTGCCCCGGTGTACATAAAACCCAAAACGATCTCAAACAGATCCGGATCCATTTCCGGAAATGTTACCTGACCGCTAATACTTTCCCGCATGCCTGAACTAAACATGGCGTCGAAGTATGGCGACATCGCCGCGAGGATGCTTTTGTGGCATTTGAATGTTTTCTCACCCACTTCGATTGTGACGTCAGAGTGATCACCAGTCGTCCATAACCTCTTCATGGATTCGCACAGAAGGTCGAGATAGATCTTGTTTAACGCCGTCTCGGGCTGTTTCGTCACCATTTTGATATTCTCTATGACACTTTTTCTTCAAATTGCAGCATGTCTTTCTTTAAAATCGTTGTCCCCTGAAAGAGAAGTAAAATTACAACTCTGTAATAGTGAGGAATATCTGTTTTATTTGAGAACTTAAAATTTGGTAATCCCTACGTTTTAAAATATATCCTAATCACATATCTATCCTGATGATGGAATACATATAAATTTCAGATGACAAGAGTATATATACAAACATTTCCACTCACTCGGAACACATCGTCAATTCAGGTAGCAATATAATAAAATAAAATCGCCTGATATACTGTGTCCGAATTTCCTCACATCCATACGAGCAGTAAGTAAGAAAAACAACAAGTGTGTATAATTTCAAGAAGTGAGCGCAAGATATATATTTTTGTTTGTTAAGTGGAGAGCTTGCAGACATGAGTAAGGGTTTTTTTCAGCTGGCGTAAATCCCCCAATAGGACGTGTCCGCTAACTTCCTTATTGTAATGCTCAACACTTCAACAATCCGGAAATAACAATTCTCCCCGCGCATATCAATGACACGCACTGCTGTAAACGCAGTTTCCTTCGTTATCACAACACTGCATCTCTTTACTCACTAATCCCAACTCTACATCTTGACGTACACTGTGTATGAGCTGCCGTTAATAGAAAACATTCGTGACATTACTCGTTAGGTGGCGCTGCCGTTAATTTCCTTGCATGCTCCCCCTTCTTTAACAAAAAATCTGTTTTTCTTTAATGAATTTTTTTGGTATCTTGCCATACTGAACTCAAGCTGCTGCTGGGGGGTGGGTGGGTGGGGGTTAGGGGGTTGGGGGGGAGGGGGAGGGTGGAAGGGTAGGACGGATGAGGGTGGGGATGTAATCAGGCAGTGGTGTGAAATTTTATGCATTTCCTCGACACTTGATCTGTCCCCCCCCCCCCCAGAATTTTGTCCTTTAGTTTTAAATCTATAGACGATCATTTAGTTCTACTTCTAAAAAGTTCACAAATGGTTCAATTCCCTTTTCGAATTTCGCCAGCTTTTTAAAGTAATGAAACATACTTTTCTTTGTACAATGTCCTAGACGTTCACTCATGAACTCTTGGCGTTCGTTCGGAAACCCTCGGCGTTCGTTTGGAAACCCTCGGGATGAGTGGTTGACCCGTCATTACCGTTATTTCTCCTTTTTAGTTTAATTTTGCCAATATCTTAGAGAGGTATAAACACCAAAAATATCATATCAAGTAAACAGTTTAGATCTGCAGGGGATGCTTACTCCTCCTAGGCACCTGATCCCACCTCTGGTGTGTCCAGGGGTCCGTGTTTGCCCAACTATCTATTTTGTATTATTTATAGGAGTTATGAGATTGATCACTGTTATCTTCACCTTTCATCTCACCAATATTATTTTGAAAGTGTATTTTGTCGAAGTTAGTGAAAACAAAAATGTTGTTTACGAGCACATTTAAAGGGGGGGGGGTTAAGAAGCGCTGTTGGGACCTGCAGGTCTCAGGCATTCATCCACTGAGCTAACTAGCGGGATAAAACAATTCATAAGATACAACTACGTGTAACAGTGCATGTATTAATTTCTGTTTAGACATGATGATGGGGAGTTTTCGGTCCGCGTGAAGTATTAATGAATAATTGACGGTATACCTTGACACGGGCGCAGTGGGAAAATATGTGAAGAATTATTAGAGATTAACATTTTGATTGAGATCCCCATCGAGCGCAGAAAAAAAAATTGCGCTGCAAATTGAAAGTATTTATGAGTAGTGGATTTGTATTTCTTTGATTCAATTTATTCCCAGAGAGTTACGGTCCTGCAGAGACTTATCCCCAGAGAGCTACGATCCTACAGAGACTTATCCCCAGAAAGCTACGGTCCTACAGAGACTTATCCCCAGAGAGCTACGGTTCTACAGTGACTTATCCCTAAAGAGCTACGGTTCTTATGAGACTTGTCCCCAGAGAGCTACGGTCCTACAGATACTTATCCCCAGAGACCTACGGTTGTTCTGAGACTTGTCCCCAGAGAGCTATGGTTCTTATGAGACTTGTCCCAAGAGAGCTACAGATCTATACTTACGACACATTTTCCTTGTAAACTTTGAATTCATTGGGTTCATCTAGTATTAAACATGGAAACAGGTGGTGTGAAAAACGAAACTGACAAAATGAAAAGCAGTGGTTGAAAGTACGATATTGACAGAAAGGAAATGTGTGGTAATGAGAACTTCACTGATTCTAGGAACTGCTCTTGAGACTTAATTATTTTCAAATCAGATTTATTTTCTAATAGATATTAAGTCCTACTATGCATTTCAGAGTTTACAATTAAAAAAAGCACGCCGGTCACTTTATCGAAAGTTTGTTATCAAAAGAACTATCATTCATGAAAAATATACTGAATAATCGGTGATGGGGAGGGGGTAAGTGGGGGGGGGGGGGGTGGGGGGTTGTATGGTCACGGCAGTGTTAGCTGGAAGCTCGAAGTCCTATCATTCATTCATACATCATAACATAAATGACACTACATTAATTCCAAACTGGTGAAAACAATGAAGTTAATGAGAAACTATATAAACCAAATTAACCACGCAGAATTAATTTGCATATTGTTAAAATGTCACACTTTAAAACCTAAATATAAAAAAAAATGAAAGCATGAAACATGTCACTTTGGTGTATATCATTTTTGTTGTTCTGGTGGTATCGTTTACACCGACGTCACAGCATTGTTCCGCACTACACACATATGTTTATACATTTCTAACCATCATCGTTTACAACACAATCGATACGTTGTTCCGCATACACATTCAAATATTTTAACTTAAGAGCATTGTTCCTCCTTCGTTTCCCTATACTAATGGATCCGGGAATAATTACCGTGTTTGGTTTTCACTGCTATCTACCCAGTGCATGTTGACTGTGGTTGTGTTCTGTTGCAATGAATTTGCCACGTGATATTTTCACAATGTATATATATTTTGCCGGGGAAAAACCACCTATGTATTCGTAGGTCAAAAGAGTAAAAAAAAAAAGAAAAAAAAAAAAGAAGAGAACTTGATAAGATGTACTAAATCTCCTGACGAGACTTTATGCCCAAATATCTGCACGACTTAAAATGGACGGCAACCATTAACAATGCAAACAACCATTTCATGCTTTGAATCTATCTTAAAATATCCAAATCTAAAAATAAAACGGGTAGTGTAAGTCTTCAAACTCTAACCAACAACATTCTCTCACCAGAGGGCGCTTGCTTGCTTAAGGCGCCCTCTTGTGAGAGGATGGGGTAATTTATTCAATAGTTTTGTTTTGTTTTTTTCGTACGGGTCATACTGCGGTATATTTTTTCCTGTGGTTTGAACTTTTCACAAACTTAAGTTCGTCTCTATTTCACCGATTGGGCATAAACCCTGTTTGTACTAGATGAACTAAGCGTATGAATATGTTTTGGTGCTTTTGTAGGAACAAATAACAATTAATGTTTATTACTTCGCGTGGCAGGTCGGATAGGGAGGTAATGGCGCAGCTGTTTTAATAGTCTAGCGGGAACAAGAATGTAACCTACGGCAAAGGTTGAGTGTAGTCTACGGCAAAGGCTGAGTGTAGCCTACGACATAGGCTGAGTGTAGTCTACGGCAAAGGTTGAGTGTAGCCTACGGCAAAGGCTGAGTGTAGCCTACGACAGAGGCTGAGTGTAGCCTACGGCATAGGTTGAGTGTAGCCTACGGCATAGGTTACAAGTTTAAACCTGATATTAGTGCACTACTTTTATTTTGCTTCATCCCCCATGCGCGGATCCAGAGGAGGCGGCCAGACTCTCGCGATTCTTCCATTGTTTTTAAGAAAATTATATCTTATGTAATCTAAATAGTAAGCCCTGCGTTTACATTGGGACCCCCCTCTCCCAATGAATATACAATGTCATTGAAGGACAAATTCTAGGGATCCGCGCCCGATTCACGTGACCTACCTACATTGTAAGATGGGAGCGTGAGGACTCGACACTGCAGACAGAGATTTCTTGGAGATGAAAGCAATCTTCAAGTGAACGCACACGCACCCACACGAATAAACATGCACTCGCGTGCGCACGCACTGGCGCCCGCCCGCCAACACACACGCGCACATTCATAAACGCACAACCACACGACACAAAAAAATTCCCGAGTCTGTTGCAACATTAGTTTGGTGCACACACACGCAGCTTTCAGGATACCAAAACAAAAAATAAAATAGATAAATAGATGGGTTGCTATAGAATTTTTGGTTTTTTTGTGGTTGTTTATAAGTACAACTAATAAATTTCTAAAATATTAGGAACTTAGATATTTTCTATGAAGTTCAATCATCGTTATATCTCGTTTCTCCTTATGTATCTGAACACAACTGAGAAATCGTAGTTAAAAATTAAAATTCCTTGTAGTGAAACTTATTCGTTTTATTTACATAAACATAAATTTAATATTCATTTTCATCATTTGTGGAGAGAGAAATTGTTTAGTAAGTGGCCCTATCATGCTATTTACCCTGGGAGTTTACTAGATGGGTTGGATTGTAATTCAACTGAAATTTACAACTACGTCATCATAATGGCTACCTTCCTTCTTTTTTTTTTTGAAACTTGAATCACAAAATAAATGTCAGCACTATTTGTATAATCTTTTAAAATCTAATTACCTAGCTGAGTAGCTTAGTAGGTTAACATGTTGACTGAAGATATGTACACCATGTGTCTGAGTCAAACAAGGGTTTTATTCTCTATATCAAAACTGCATTATTTTTTTTTACTAAAGTAAAATTTGAAAGTTTTCAATTTCGAAATATTGTTGTACATATCTTCAAATTTTCATCCATATCAAATTTCCCTCGTGTAGAAATGGCGATCCCGTGTTGTGGCAGGCGTTGGAATGTTAAAGAACCCTAGCTCTCGACTGCCCGGAGCACTACACATTTGTGGTGCTTCACCTAGAACCGAACAGGAGTCAAACAAATAGCCCAGCACATATACAGATCAAAGTAATGAAGTGCAATAGCCCAGCACATATACAGATCAAAGTAATCAAGTGCACTTTAAGGATGTTCTCTACATCGTCATAATGGCTGACTTCCTTTTAAAACATGGAATGAAAATATGAATATTAATATCAACAATATTTCTCTATTCATCCCCAATCTCATTGCCAAGCTGAGTAGCTCAGTATGTTGGCGTGTCGGCGGCAGAACTGTAGATCGTGGGTTTGAGACCAACAAGCTTTTTAAATTTTATATTTTCAGATTAACTGAATTTTTTGACTAAAGTAAATTAGAAAGTTTTAAATTTCAGAATATTGTTGTACATATCCTCTACTTTTCATCCATATCAATTTCCTCTGGTGTAGCATTCCTCCTAAAACTAACACTTGTGAGGCGGTTTTTTTTTTTTTTAAACTCATATAAAACACGCAAAACATCGGCGTCCTTTCGCACATTTTGAATTTTGCAGAACTTAGTCCCTACAGCTGTGAAGGTGTGTCACGAACTTTACAAATCGCCAAGTACCTGTTTACATTTTAAAACGTTCTGGTAGCCTCCGCGTGTTCGCTGTTCTGAATACTTGAGTTGAGCAAATGAATACATTCACCCAACAAAAGTTCACTGAAAACTTTCTTATCTAAAGGGACAATATTTTACCTGTGCTTAATGCTAGAGAAAGTAAGATTTAATGGGGCTTTAAAATCTGTACTTCATACGGGATATATAGAAACTGTACAGATATAAAACCACTTATATCAACGGAAGGCGCGAGGGGGGCAGTGACCCCGGGCCCCCATTCTCCCCACAATATTGGCATATATAGATGACTGTGGCCAAGTATTTTGCTTGATACATGACTTTCGACATGTGTGCCACCCTTTTTGGAAATCTTTGATCCGCCACTGGATGGGTGAGGAAGCCTATCTTATGGGCAGGGTGAGGACCTTATTTTATGAGAGAGGCGGGGTGGGAGGGACGATATCTTGTGGGAGGGGGATGTAGATATACCGCATGGCGCCGTTTCATATTTGTGACCACGGGGAGGGGATCTAAAGAGGCGTGGAAGTGATCACGGGGAGGGGATCTAAAGAGACGTGAAGTGACAGTGGACAGGGGGACCCTCAGTTCCTCCTAGTAACAGCCGCTTTCAGTACAGTCTGTACATTCACCGATATTCAGTACACAACAGGTGTCTGTTTGTTCCTGGGTTGATATATACACGTTGCATAATAATCTTTCTACCTGGTGCGACAGGTGCAAAATCAATATCATATACCTGTACAGTGACAGGGGGAGGGGTCATCGAATCTAACCCGGCAGACAGGAAGAAAAAACCCATTTAAACCCCCAACACTACAATAATTTAATCTATCAAAACTACAGTGATTCTGAATGACAATCAGCGATTGTTACATGTCGTTCCTGTACAGGTGACTAGGGAGTGCATTTAGTCCCGTGTGCACGAGAATTTAGTATGACCTGCTCTCGTAAAAGGTTTAGGTGAATCATTCCCGTACTTCCGATATATACGATCAACATGGCAGTGTGTGTGTGTGTGTACATGTGTCAACAGAACAACACTCGACCCGCTGAAATACACAGCATGTCAATCCCCGTCATTACTTACCGTTCACGGGGTGTCCGTCAATCACATGTTTCAGGGCTCGGTGTATCCTGTCTCCCCGTGAAATTTACCACTTCCTTGTCACAGAACACAAACACGAGCGAAATCGACAGTGTCACAACGCGCGTGTAAGTTCGGCTCCGTAAATTTCTCTGCTTGACACGGGCTAAATTTAGATTAAACAGAGAGGACCGCCGAAGGGGGGATTAAATGTAGGTATATTTAAAGTCTATATACGTGATTCAACAGACCATGAAAACTGCTTAAGAGTTGAAAGATACTTTTAAATAGACAACAATAGACAAGAGGTTTCAGTATACAGTAAAGAATGGGATCAGTTTGTTCTGTTATTAATCAGACGGCAGCAGGAATCTGTATTGTTAATCAAGAGGGGGGATTATGTCGGGCGGATCCAACGACAGCAGGAATCAAGAGGGGGATTATGTCGGGCGGATCCAACGACAGCAGGAATCAAGAGAGGGGATTATGTCGGGCGGATCCAACGACAGCAGGAATCTGTATTGTTAATCAAGAGGGGGGATTATGTCGGGCGGATCCAACGACAGCAGAAATTTGTATTGTTAATCAAGAGGGGGGATTATGTCGGGCGGATCCAACGTGTAAACTGTTTATGGTTTATTGACACATGATCATTTTAATGTTTAACTAATTGTTTCTACGCGTGCGCTGTACAGAGTGAATTGTGACGCTTTTTAATTGAATCACGATGCATTCATTTATTACAATCGTAAATTGTCTAAGAAACTCATTATTGTTCACCTCCTGTTCGTCCGTCCGTCTGTTCGTCCGTCCGTCTTTCCGTCCGTCTTGTCTGTCTGCCTTTCTAGACGTATGTATGTATCTATGTATGTAATCCCGTGGGGATCCGGGTTAGAATAGGTCCTCAGTACAACCCCTCCCCCCTGATCCGGGTTAGAATAGGTCCTCAGTACAACCCCTCCCCCCTAATCCGGGTTAGAATAGGTCCTCAGTACAACCCCTCCCCCCTGATCCGGGTTAGAATAGGTCCTCAGTACCCATTGCTTGTCGTAGGAGGCGACTAAATGGGGCAGTCCTTCGGATGAGACCGCAAAAACCGAGGCCCCGTGTCACAGCGGGTGTGGCACGATAACGATCCCTCCCTGCTCAAAGGTCATAAGCACAAAGCATAGGCCTAAATTTTACAGCCCTTCACCGGCAATGGTGACGTCTCAATATGAGTTAAGAATTCTCGAGAGGGATGTTAATCAACTAAGTATGTACAGCGCGGCGTAGTGTTATAAATGAGTTAACTTTCATCTTTTACGTTATATATTTCAATGAAAAATATATTTGTTTGAAAACTCATTTTGTACCCATTTGTGTTGCAATATTTAGGAAATCTAAAGCATTACTTACAATATGGACAATTTTTTTTTACAACTTGGACCAACAATTGCAGACATATGATTAAATGAAACTTTAACATTGATCAGCATTCTCGCTATATAATCCTTTATAAGAGTGAAACGAAAACCGCGAGCGTCATATAATGTGTAAGGCTGTTATATAATATGTGTATTATATGGCTGTTATATAATATGTGTATTATATGGCTGTTATATAATATGTGTATTATATGGCTGTTATATAATATGTGTATTATATGGCTGTTATATAATATGTAAGGCTGTTATATAATATGTGTATTATATATGGCTGTTATATAATATGTGTATCATATGGCTGTTATATAATATGTGTATTATATGGCTGTTATATAATATGTGTATTATAAGGCTGTTATATAATATGTGTATTATATGGCTGTTATATAATATGTGTATTATATGGCTGTTATATAATATGTAAGGCTGTTATATAATATGTGTATTATATATGGCTGTTATATAATATGTGTATCATATGGCTGTTATATAATATGTGTATTATATGGCTGTTATATAATATGTGTATTATAAGGCTGTTATATAATATGTGTATTATATGGCTGTTATATAATATGTAAGGCTGTTATATAATATGTGTATTATATGGCTGTTATATAATGTGTGTATTATATAGCTGTTATATAATATGCGTATTATATGGCTGTTATATAATATGTGTATTATATGGCTTTTATATAATATGTATGGCTGTTAAGGAAAAACAAAAAACGCTGACACCAGAAACTGCAGATATTTGTGTTGCTAATGGTGTAATGAAAATAGTTTAGAAAAGTGACTGTTTCGATAAATTACAAATATGTACAAGCTGTTGTTTTCACTTAATTATTGATATAGTAAACATAAGTAAAATACAATGTGTTTTGTGTATGCGGTACTGGTAAAAACACGAACTTTTTTCCTTTGTTCAAATATCCGTGTTGTCAATATAAAGGAAAGGTTACAAATCATTGAAATGTTTGTAATGTTAAAAATCTAATTACTTGTAATTTGTGTATAATTTTCATAATAAGTTTTCGCGGGACTTGATGTTGAAGCTTTACATCCCGATTTCGATATTTCAGGAGAACCCTTCGAGGCATACATATGTCAGGTAGGTGATCCACTCTGCAATTATCCTACGGTGGCGGATCTATAGGGGGTTACAGGGATTGCACACCACGCCCCCTCTTCTTTTTAAAATGTTTTGAATCCGCCCCTGGTCTCTGTGTTTTTACTTAAAATCATCGACTGTGTTCTTTGAAATTTGTAAGAAAAATCACGATTAGAAACAAGGAAAATAAAAAATGTCCTCATTACGTTATCAAATACATACAGCTGTGCCATTGAAAAGTGGTTGAGTACGATAGCTAAACAGTCTGATTAAAACCAGCCCCCCTTCTCCTATCGTCGATAGTTTTAATCAGACTGATATACGTTTTAAGGAAGATGTTTCAATTAAGTCAAGACCCGGATTGAGGAATTGCATAGCTCTTACTGTTAATATCCGCCTATAGATTAATCCCTAAACATGTGATTTCCCCGCCCCCTTCACAAGTTGTTTTGAATACCCTGTTTCTACTTTCTGTCAGCTTTTGAAATGACCACGTGTGAGATATATTAACCTAGTAACGTAGATATTAGACAAATATCTCACAACCAGGTCATCTGAAAATCTTACAGAAGGTAGAAACTGTCTATACAGAGCGACTTCAGAGGCGGATACAGGAATTGCGGTTACGGGGGGCGCCACTTTATGAGGCTGGGGGTCCAATGGCCACCTTAGGCGAAGCCCCGGGGGTGAGGGGGGGGGAGCCCCCGGAAATTCCTGGATCTTACAGATTTTATAGAGCTTGAAATATGTGTCCTATTTACCTGGTAGTCATTTGTACTATTTTCTATCACTTTTGATAAGGTGAAATTAATAAAATGATGCAAATTTTAAGGGTTTTTGAATTAAGTTCTCCCAACAAAGTACTTCAAGAATTCAAAAGATTTTGCCATTTATTTCTCCGGGAGTGGAAGAAATTATTGCTTCTTTTATCGTTAGATACATTTTTCTAAAGAAGATATCACGATTTACCGTAAATTTGACTGATGTTTCCGACAGAAATGAAAGTAAAATGTAAATATAAAAAAAAATTCTCTTTTGAAAATACAGTAGGGTATAAATAGCAACGAGCGTTTTCATAAAGCGCTAATTACACGCTTCCTTAAATACAGCAGGGTATAAATAGCAACGAGAGTTTTCATAAAGCGCTAATTACACGCTTCCTTAAAGGGACTGGTTCACGTTTTTCGAAAGAAATATTTTTCATTTGTGATGTTAAAAATTAAAAATTATAGCTCATTTATTGACAACCAAAATTTGGACCGTCTGAATGTAAGGATAAGAGCAATATTTTAGCTTTGATTCTGTGTTTTGTAAACAGACTCGAGTCATTTTATGTAAACAAACAGTGAAACGTTAATTTTGTAATTCAAAGCATCTTCATTTTGAACAATTACAAATTTTTAACTTTAAATGACACATTTTACCTAAAGCATACTTGAGATGTGATATATATAATAAACTTGGATCAGTATCCATTTATTTTGAAAACTCGTAAACAATAACACACCTCAATCTTTGTTTTCAAAACAAAAAATAAACTCTCTTTTCTGAGCTTCCGTCATGATGAATTTCCTTAATTTTTTGTGAAACCTCCTAAAACATATTAGACTATAGATCTTGATTACTTAAATTGAAATACAAAATTTGGAGGAAAATCGTGAATCAGTCCCTTTAAGTAGGGCATCGTAGTCCACGCCCCACGTATCTCTAAAAATTCTGAAATAAAACAAAAATGGAAATCTTCTTAAAGATCATTGTTTTATTCTGAACAAAAACTATAAGTGTGTATTATTGGCGGATCTAGAGGAGAGTAACGGTGTTAAGTGTGTATTGTTGGCGGATCTAGAGGAGAGTAACGGTGTTAAGTGTGTATTGTTGGCGGATCTAGAGGAGAGTAACGGCGTTAAGTGTGTATTGTTGGCGGATCTAGAGGAGAGTAACGGTGTTAAGTGTGTATTGTTGGCGGATCTAGAGGAGTGTGTATTGTGTATATAGTACATGTACCCGAAACACGAATAATTGAGGAAAAATTCAACATGTTGAGGTTACTTTTGAAATACCGTAAAGTTCTTACAAAATAACAGGTAAGTCAATTCACAGGGTTCAACTGGTAAGATCAACTCACAGAGTTCAACCGGTAAGGTCAGTTCACAGGTAAGTCAATTCACAGGGTTCAACTGGTAAGATCAGTTCACAGAGTTCAACTGGTAAGATCAACTCACAGAGTTCAACCGATAAGGTCAGTTCACAGAGTTCACGGGTCCTCCGCGCAATATACAATTCAACTGCAGCTCATCAAAAGGTTCCAATATCAACATACATGACGTCATAATGGCACATCCATTCTCTTTTCTATGGTTTTCATCAGAGAGCAGTTTTTAATACGTTAATCCTCGCAAGTTCATCATTGACGACAAAACTGAAAAATCACGATTCACTGTTTTTTAAACGAACTTTAAATGGTGACCCATGAACTTCTTTCTCAGACCACGTGACAGTGATGACGTAATCCCCTGCTTCTTCTGCTTGATAAGAACACACTATAGTCGTTTTATTTTCTTTGTGAGGCTCCATCGTTACATTGAAGGCCGCTGAAACAAGGATGTAAAGACAGTGTAAAATCTAACGATACGATAATCCCGAAGAATGAAAACCGGGTTGGGGGGGGGGGGGGGGGGGGGCAGCATCAGCGTGTGTTTCCTATTTTATTTAATGAATTTTATTTTCATTTTTGTCTCATATATATATATATATATATATATATATATATATATATATATATATATATATATATATATATGCTTCTTAATTAACTCATATTCACCTTCTTCGTGGAAGAAAATTTTTAATTTTGATAAATGATAAACACTCGCACCCATTTTTATTCCTGTTAGATCCAGAATTTACTTTTCATTTACGTATTTACCATTTAGTATGTATGTAACCTCTATTTGATATCACTGGTGTCACCCAATCTTTTGCCTCTTACCTTTTGGGCCCTCGACTTTTACACCCAGACGCCCTGGTCCAGCACCGTAAGTGTTCACATGGAACGTGGTGTCATATTCCCCCACTACACCGCTCTCCTGTACCCCTGGTCCGGTCACAGTTATCTTGTCAATTCGCGGTTCCGAGGCCTTGTTAGAGACCCCTGAGGTATGTAAGACTACAATATAAAAGTAAATTATATAATGTTAGACACACGAAACATGTATTTCTTAAAATTCAATATGAAAGCTTAGATATCAGAACGACTGTATAACATCAAATTCCCACTTTTATTTCAGTTTGTGAGTAAAATGTCCAGAGTTTATATATCGATAATTTATTTTCAAAAAGAATGTTTAATACTGTGTACATGTAGAGTTCAATATATACGTCGTACATGCATCAAATCCCGGGATAATGGTATGTGTCTTCCCCTGATTATCTCCCCTGTGTCGCTGTATACATTTATCGTGCAAACTGACGTCACATGTCAGACAGGTCCACTCTGCTGCATCTCCGGAACCACACTCTGCGCATGTCATGTCAATCACTTCCGGAGTCGTGGCTACGAAGTAGATGTTCTATAAAGTAAACACGATTATCATCAATTGTGAAATACCAGAGAAATCCCGGTAAATAGAGAAATCCCGGTATCATTTATCTCAGGTTTTAACAGAGTGTGTTTGATTTGTACTGTGTCGATTGACCAGTACTCGCAGGGCTATGATAGTATGATATAGATATAAGTACTTAGTACCCTAGCAGTACTTACTGTTTCCTACCAATAGAGTCTTTCCCAGTCGTCAGTGAACCAGACAGGGATGTCGTCCGCGATATTGAATCGATCCATTTAAACCTTCACGTTTACAGATCCGGTTCAGAAATATTTTTGTTATTTACGTTGTGTGTGAAATGTACATAGGGACCCCCAGCCACGTGCTTCGTGACAAGAATCCAGAGATAGTTTAAAAAGTTAAAGGAGCTTGCTCATAATATGTGTTTTCAGTGAAGCATGGAAAACGGGGGTCAACATTTAGCACAGACACGAGCCTTAGTGCATGTTCATTGTGTATTATTAGAGGTGTTATTGATTTATAGGAATGTTGCTATCCTGGTTAAAGATTTCCTTTAAAACATGAATGTCCCTACAAAGAGAATACAGAGGTCATATTTGTGTTTATTTCTGTTTATGTTGAGACTAAGCAGAACGCGACGAAACAGGGGGATTGTTATCAGAATATGGATAGGGAAGATGTGAAATAAAATGGCCACGGGGTGGGCGAGGAGGTGGATGGATGGGATGTGGTGGTTAGATACAGAACTGTACCCTGTCGCGGTCACCCATACCAGGGACGGATCCAGATTTTTGAAAGGGGGGGGGGTCTACCATTAATTTTGGGTTTCAAAGGGAGGGAATCCTCCCTCAAAATGTGTTATTTTTATCTATTTAAAGCTAAATTTTCTGACGAAAGCCCCCCCCCCCCCCTCTGGATCCGCCACTACATTCAAACATTAAGCTGCTTACTGAACTGCTGTGATTAAGATACACATACTTAATTACATATATTAGAAAAACTCTCTCCCCGGCGAGGTAGCCGAACGTCCAGTACACACTATCCTCTCCCCGGTGAGGCAGCCGAACTTCCGGTATATATCATCTCCCGGCGAGGCAGCCAAGCGTCCAGTACACGCTATCCTCTCCCCGGTGAGACAGCCGAACTTCCGGTATATACTATCCATTGTGTTGACCACTTTTCTTGTATTTTATACAAAAACAGCACATTATTGATATTGTATAAATTAGGACATCTATTGGATTCAACACCGACCTTCCAATGTGACCGTCATTAATATTATACTTAAATTGTAGATGAATGAAATTTCTTTATGGATTGCCCATTTTATGTTGAAGAGAGAAATATGTTGTTGGTTGGGTTGTTTTTTTTCCCATGATATACCCAAGCTTAACATTTTTATGCCCCCGAGATCGAAGATCGGGAGGCATATTGTTTTTGTCCTGTCTGTCATTCTGTAATTCTGTCTGAAACTTTAACCTTGCTAATAACTTTTGAACAGTAAGTGATAGAGCTTTGATATTTCAGATGAGCATTTCTTGTGACAATACCTTTCCGTGGGTACCAATATTTTTGACCCCGTGACCTTGACATTGGTGTTTGACCTACTTTTTGAAAACTTTAACCTTGTTAATAACTTTTGAACAGTAAGTGATAGAGCTTTGATATTTCACATGATTGTTCCCTGTGACAAGACCTTTCGTTGGTATTAAACCTTTTTGACCTTGACATTTAACTTACTTTTATTTTATTTTTTACATTGGTCATAATTTCTAAATGGTAAATATTAGAGCTTTCATATTATACATGAGCATTTCTTTTGACAAGATCTTTCTACTGGTACCAAGATATTTGCCCTTGTGACTTTGGCCATCTTTGGAATTGGCCATTATCGGGGGCATTTGTGTTTCACAAACACATCTTGTTTTATCTATTTAACAAATAAGGACACATTTATTTTGTTGATGATTAATGGAAACAAACCAGTAAATATGAAATGGGGTGAAAATCTAATTAAAACTTTCAAGAAAAGAGGAGATGTTATAAAACTGCAGATATGCATCTCGTTTATCGTTCACATATTTATATCGCAGGCTAATATTGTCCATTTGTAAATCATGTCTACTTGTTTCCCGTGGGTTACATGTACCTCTGCACGTATGTTGTAATCGTTTCTGAATTCGAAGCCCCAAAATTCGGTATATCGAATTTAATTCGTTAAAACAAATTTGATATTCGTTCAATCTGACTAAAGTACAGACCTATATTATATATATATAATGATATAGGTCTGTACTTTAGTCAGATTGATATTCGTTTTAACAAATTCAACAAATCGGTTACAACGAATTAAATCCGTTAAAATAATTTTCAAAAGAAATAACGAATTAAATTCGAAATAATGAATTCGTTATTTCAAATTAAGGAAACATTTTCGATAGGTCCTATATCGGCTTCCGTGCCTCTGGACTCAAATTGGAAATAAACTTATTTTATAGTTTGACGATAAACTAGAACGAAAAAAGAACAAAAAGAAAGGCATGCATTCTGAGTCCTGGTGAGCGATTTATTACATTGTATATTGATCCGCGCCTGATAGATCAGTCCTGGTGAGCGATTTACTACATTGTATATTGATCCACGCCTGATAGATAAGTCCTGATGAGCCATTTACTACATTATATATTGATCCACGCCTGATAGATCAGTCCTGGTGAGCGATTTACTACATTGTATATTGATCCGCGCCTGATAAATCAGTCCTGGTGAGCGATTTACTACATTGTATATTGATCCGCGCCTGATAGATTAGTCCTGGTGAGCGATTTACTACATTGTATATTGATCCGCGCCTGATAGATCAGTCCTGGTGAGCGATTTACTACATTATATATTGATCCGCGCCTGATAGATCAGTCCTGGTGAGCGATTTACTACATTGTATATTGATCCGCGCCTGATAGATCAGTCCTGGTGAGCGATTTATTTGTCAGTTTAAAGTATTTCGGACAAAAAAGTATTTCGGACAACATAACGTGAACACTTCTACCAGTGTCTATATTTGTCAAACTCCGTGCAGTGGCAATTCTCCGGGACTACTTTCCCATATTGGAGTTGTAGCGTAACGGAATATACTGAGCTGACCGGAGCTTGTATATTTGTTGGACTAATACAAATAATTACACTATTATACGGTGAGGCCGCTCCACCCCGCCACCGGTTTGTTTTACGTCTCCTTTAGAAATTGAGACGTCACCAGCTGTAGGTGGAGTGCCATTTTAAACCTATGCTTAGCGCTCAGGGTCATAGAAGGGAGGGATCGTTATCGTGACAACGCCTACCGCAACCTTTAGGGACCTGCGTCATATCTGCAACGCCTACCGCAACTTTTATGGTAATATCTGAAAGACCCGTGATTCTCACTTTTAAATGCCGAGCGTTTAGCGAAGGAACAATCACAGCCCATGTTTATTTCTTAGGTTTGACTCCGCCATGGCCTGAGCGGGCTCGAACGCACGACCTTCCGGAAACAAAGCTAAGTCGCTATCATTGAGCTATGTAAAAATACGCTCGGGGAAGCTCGTCCCGAAGCTTAGCGTGGGTGTTTGGCACCTGCTCAATAACGGCACCCGCCGTTCCTGACGACAACCACTATCGTCCCCAGATAAATCCGTCCGTACACAGAGCTCCGAAGAGACTCTACCTGAAGCAGGCCTCCCGCCAAACACCTGAACTGAATTTATTTCTCATCACAATTACACAATTGTATACAGAGATTTAGTACATATATTTTATATAAAAGTGATGGTAATATATCACTAAATGTTTTAAGGCATGCGTGAGTTTGGAGACACAAAAAATGTAGGCAACATATGCAATTTTAGATTCGAGTAGTCATTGGGTCGGGGAGCATAGTTTATTAATATTTCTTATAAAGGAACACAATTTTCTTAGAAAAGATTGCTTGTTTGAATTCATTATATTTTTAAAAGTGATGGTGTTTTTGAAACGTATTGTTTTGGTGATAAACATTGTTTTCTTATATCAATCAGAGATTTGCGATTAAACATTACCAATTTCATTTAATTCACATTTATTACAATGTCTTGTTTCTCGGGGCACTACGTCACTATGCTGCCACCAAGCCAAATGTTGATCACGTTCTCCGGTGCTTAACTTGCGTGATCAAGAGAGAGACTCTACCACATCACTAGAAAAGCTAGCTCTCTAGCGAGGCAGTATAAGTTCCCCCTTATACTGCCCGCTACAATAAAAAGAAATATTCATATATTTCACAACATTTATTATCCATGTTCTCTTGTATGCTAGAAAATGAAATCTCCACACAACCCCACAAAGTCCTCCGATACCAATCAGCACACGTATACGATGTTTTATAAACGTCAAAAAGTGAAAATAAATAAAATATATAAATCCCATTAGTCAACCATGGTATGCTTATCTTATCTAAATCAAAATTATTTGAAATGTCATTTAATGTAATTAAACATCGATTTCATATGAAAACAATTCACTACATTATATTTTGACCCGCGCCTGATAGATCAGTTCATTAAATAGAACATAGTGAGTAGTTGCCCGGATCTTCGTATATTCGACGTTACCCACAGTCTCCAGCCGGTCCTGTCGAACCCTATCCCGATAGGACTACCCACACACACCCTGGATGATCGAATGATCCGCCCCTGAGTTCCATCTGCAGTCACTTGGAAGATCGTGTTCGATTTGCAGTCACAGACGTAAATGTTTTCCTCGAAGTCTAAAGCGAGGCCTGCCGGTTCTCGGAGCGTGCTATCGTGATACCTGTTTGGAATATAAATTTTAAAAAAAATTGCAAGTATCAATCTACTACCGTTCCAATGAGCGTGTCACGCCGCTTGATCGAACGTGCAAATTGTTGTGGACAAGGCTTCTCGTAGATTTCAACGAAACAGGTCTTGCCTTTGTCTTCAGTGCCTAATCACATTGGGAAAAAAATGGTGTAGCGTGGTCATCCAAACTCACTTTTATTGAAATTCAAATCTTGCGATACATGTATATACATATTTCATTCGATATTTTACCCACCATTATGTGTGACGTCATTATTGAAACCACACAGTGAATCAGCGAGTGAAATTTGCACGCTCAGTCAAGCGAAGTGACGTGCTGTAATTAGAACGATAGTACTAAAAGATTTCATCACTTTCCTGATATTCATTCTGAGATACACGATCAATAAGGAAATCTTAAGTCTTATACTTATTCATATTGTTTTGCAATAATCCTTTAAGGAGGTACTCTACATCGTCATAATGGCTGACTTCCTTTAAAAACATGGGTGGAAATATAAATATAAATATAAGCAATATTTGTCTATTCATTTCGAAAAGCATAGCTTAGCTGAGTAGGTTAACACATTGACAGCCCCCTCCCCAATATTTAAATTTAAGGAAAAAAAACAGGTTGGCTGTTGAACTGTAGATCGAGGGTTCTTCGAGTACAGCAGGGGTTTTAAATGTTTTGCAGATTACTTTCGACGACTAAAACTGCAGTTTTGAACTAAATAAAGTAAAATTTTAAAGTTTTCAATTTCAAAATACATTGTATTGTTGTACATATCCTCCACGTTTCATCCGTATCAAATGTCTCTGGTGAATCATACCTCCTTAAGCTATTAAAGCAGACCAGAATACCTCGTCAGTGATAATAGTCCACAACGTGTGATATTAGCCACCGACTTGAAGTCAAAGTCCAGTAAAATTAGGGCTGGGCTTGTGAAAACATTACATACACGTATAATTAATTGCTGTTATAAAATTTAGAAATTCATTTCAAAAATAAGGATTATCTCCCTCACGCATAGCTCTTATCCTTAGACAAATTTGACTCCACTTTTTGGCACTCTGTTTTTCCCTAAAATAACTCTAAAAGTTTATTTTTATTTCGGATTTCAAACATTTCGGTTGAGCATCACTGAAGAGACATTATTTGTCAAAATGCGTATCCGGTGCAGCAAAATTGGTACCGTATGAGTTTTACATTTACGAGGGATTCTGGACTGCTTTGTTAGCTTAAACAGGTATGCTACACCAAAAGAATTTCATCAATCTTCCCGACTTTCTGTTAAAATCATATAACTATATATATATATATATATATATATATATATATATATATATATAAAGCACTGAAGAACCAACAACATTCAGTATCCAAAACTGTCGGATCTATATTAAATAGATACAATTGTCAGGGAAAATAATTATATAAAGCACTAGAATGACCAACGACATGAACAATTGGAATTGTCAAATTTTCGGGACAACCTGTCCCTTCATCAGGACGTGAAAGGATTACATTATGGAGAAAACACAAAACACAAATATAATTAACAATAAGCACTAAAGCTACACTACACGATGTACGAATTAACTGTTTCACCTTTTGATCGGCCAAGTTAGTTCTTCCATTAATTAATTTCACACTTTACCGACTGATACTACGGTGACCAGACACCCTGATTCTTATTCTTTTTTGAGTCAATAACAAAGCCTGCAACATGTAATCCACTGGAAAAGTGTTTAGCTAGTTTTGTAGTGTAGCTTTAGTGCTTATTGTTAATTATATTTGTATTTTCTCCATAATGTAATCCTTTCACGTCCTGACGAAGGGACAGGTTGTCCCGAAAATTTGACAATTCCAATTGTTCATGTCGTTGGTCATTCTAGTGCTTTATATATATATATATATATATATATATATATATATATATATATATATATATATAAAGGACGTGATGGTTTTAATCAGACTTAATGGTAAATATCATGTTTGTATCACACCTTTTCAAACTAATTTTAAGTAAACGGATAGTACTAAGCTCTCTGCATTACAAAGTTTTTTTCTTTTCCAAATTTAGAACAGTAATACTTTGTGTATGTTTTAGAACAGTAATACTTTGTGTATGTTTTGGACCAGTGATTGTTTCCTTTGGTCCAGTAAACATTTCAAATACAGATACCTGAATGACCAGTACTCAAGAAGTTTTACGTATAGACTGTCAAAACCGTATACGGAGTCAATGTTGTATAAAATACGGAGTGTCTACTGTCAGTCAATGTTGTATACGGAGTGTCTACTGTCAGTCAAAGATGTATACGGAGTGTCTACTGTCAGTCAATGTTGTATACGGAGTGTCTACTGTCAATCAATGTTGTATACGGAGTGTCTACTGTCAGTCAATGTTGTATACGGAGTGTCTACTGTCAATCAATGTTATATACGGAGTGTCTACTGTCAATGTTATATACGGAGTGTCTACTGTCAATGTTGTATACGGAGTGTCTACTGTCAATGTTGTATACGGAGTGTCTACTGTCAATGTTGTATACGGAGTGTCTACTGTCAATGTTGTATACGGAGTGTCTACTGTCAATGTTGTATACGGAGTGTCTACTGTCAGTCAATGTTGTATACGGAGTGTCTACTGTCAGTCAAAGATATATACGGAGTGTCTACTGTCAGTCAATGTTGTATACGGAGTGTCTACTGTCAATCAATGTTGTATACGGAGTGTCTACTGTCAGTCAATGTTGTATACGGAGTGTCTACTGTCAGTCAAAGATATATACGGAGTGTCTACTGTCAGTCAATGTTGTATACAGAGTGTCTACTGTCAATCAATGTTGTATACGGAGTGTCTACTGTCAGTCAATGTTGTATACGGAGTGTCTATTGTCAGTCAAAGATATATACGGAGTGTCTACTGTCAGTCAATGTTGTATACGGAGTGTCTACTGTCAGTCAAAGATATATACGGAGTGTCTACTGTCAGTCAATGTTGTATACAGAGTGTCTACTGTCAATCAATGTTGTATACGGAGTGTCTACTGTCAGTCAATGTTGTATACGGAGTGTCTACTGTCAATGTTGTATACGGAGTGTCTACTGTCAATGTTGTATACGGAGTGTCTACTGTCAATGTTGTATACGGAGTGTCTACTGTCAATGTTGTATACGGAGTGTCTACTGTCAGTCTATGTTGTATACGGAGTGTCTACTGTCAGTCAAAGATATATACGGAGTGTCTACTGTCAGTCAATGTTGTATACGGAGTGTCTACTGTCAATCAATGTTGTATACGGAGTGTCTACTGTCAGTCAATGTTGTATACGGAGTGTCTACTGTCAGTCAAAGATATATACGGAGTGTCTACTGTCAGTCAATGTTGTATACAGAGTGTCTACTGTCAATCAATGTTGTATACGGAGTGTCTACTGTCAGTCAATGTTGTATACGGAGTGTCTATTGTCAGTCAAAGATATATACGGAGTGTCTACTGTCAGTCAATGTTGTATACGGAGTGTCTACTGTCAGTCAAAGATATATACGGAGTGTCTACTGTCAGTCAATGTTGTATACAGAGTGTCTACTGTCAATCAATGTTGTATACGGAGTGTCTACTGTCAGTCAATGTTGTATACGGAGTGTCTACTGTCAGTCAATGTTGTATACGGAGTGTCTACTGTTAATGTTGTATACGGAGTGTCTACTGTCAGTCAAAGATGTATACGGAGTGTCTACTGTCAGTCAATGTTGTATACGGAGTGTCTACTGTCAGTCAATGTTGTATACGGAGTGTCTACTGTCAGTCAATGTTGTATACGGAGTGTCTACTGTCAATCAATGTTGTATACGGAGTGTCTACTGTCAATGTTGTATACGGAGTGTCTACTGTCAGTCAATGTTGTATACGGAGTGTCTACTGTCAATGTTATATACAGAGTGTCTACTGTCAGTCAATGTTGTTGTCATAGAATTCTAGTTTTGGGATTAAAAATATCATGAGATTTTATGTAAAGGATTGAATTTACCTGTGACTTTTTTCCAAAGAATTAAATTTACCTAAATATTTCGTCTCCTTCTTTTGATCTACACACAATTGTTTCACCATCACGATGATAAAATTTCTTGTTGTCACGTGACACTACCACGGGGGCGGTATACGTGTAGCTTTCCTGGGTCGGGATTGAAATAACCTCACCTCCATCATCTCCCAGTATTTTGATACAGTCCCCAAATGACACAACCATCTTGTCTTCCATGCACGCGACGCCCTCTGGTGCAGAAAACGTTGTTATCGCACTTAGTAACTTCAGCCCTTCGTTTCGGATCTGATAGCGTGCAATTTTACACACGTGCGGAAGAGTTACGATGACCTCGTTATCACCCGCTGCTGCGATGTCACACGGAGCCGATTCGAGTGGAAATTCCATGACTGGGTGGTAGACATCTTTCTTAAATTTCTTAATTTTGCGGTTGTTGTAGTCAGCCATGAGAAAGTGAATACCATCCGACATAAATACTCCTCCAGTAAACCACACAATCCGCCTCTCATTCGCCATCGATCCGTCGTAATCCTTTTCCTTAATCAGTTTGAGACTGAACGGATCCGGATTGTCGATGACTACTTGCGGAATTTTACCGGACATGACTGTGTATGTTCCGGCACTTCGTGACGTAATGCTCCCAACCTGAGAGGGCTGCTCCGTGACGTCATTGTTGTTAATCTTCAGCTGCGCACGCAGGACCTTCAGTTTTCCCAAAGATGTCATTTTCTCAGCTGTCATCAAAAATTGATCGTTAAACTCAAATTTATAATCCAGATCTTCAGCTCTCTCTCTGTCAACAGCCAGAATTTCCTGATGGTATCCAATCTGATGACGTAATCGTTCAGAAGTGATAAATAGCAGTGATGGGCTTCCATGTTTAGCCACGGCTTCTAAATATTTCATGTCGAGATCCATTGCAAGTTTAGAGCTATGGAGAACAGCTTTCTCATGTTCGATCTTCTTCGTCTCTTTCGAGTGGTGCTTTTCGAATTTATTGAGCGATTCATCTCGGAGCACCTCTAGTCGTTCGATGGCCTTTTTGGTCAGTAGTTCGATTTTCTCGGTCAGTTCTGCATATTTGAAATTCAATATCGTCGCTGCCTGTGTTTTGTCGGCGATCTGTTCGTCTGCTCGTTGGATGACCTCTGACATGACATCCACCACTTCCGCTAGGTCTCCCGCGCTTTTTATATCTTCTGATAATTCATCGATCGTTTGGATTCCCGGGCATTCTCGATGATGCGTGGCGAAGCACACAACACAACAGAGTTTTCGGTGCCCCGGGCAGAATAACTCAACACTCTTCCCTTTGTGTTCAGTGCATGTCTCGTCTGTTTTTGACCCTAGACGCTGGGCCCCGGGCTTATCCCGAATTTCCTCGAGCGGGTTGATGCGATGACCGTTTATTTGTTTGATTTTACGGTGAATACCTTTACAAAATTCACACAGCGGTTCGAAGCAGTCCCTGCACCAGTACCGGGCTACTGTTGATTTCTGTTCTCTTCTACAGGGTTTGCATACCTGTGTATCGCTGTTGAAAGGAACACCGTCCGCCAGCGACATTATCAAGTTATTGTTGGGAAGCTGGCCCGCCCAGAATTCCCGACCGGACGCCGGCACGGACACGGAGGTCGGGATATGACAAACGGGGCAGGTGAATTTTCCATCTTGCAGACCGCCGTTCTCGTCGGAAGTGATGTAAGCATTTAGACACTCCTCGCAAAAGTTGTGGAGACAGTCCAGCTGTTTGGGACCATTGTAGTGACGTAAGCATAATGGGCACGTGATTACATTTATCTCGTGCTCTTTTTCTTCCATCTTAGAGGTCACGGATCCTGCATTCATAATGAGTGAGATAAATGTCCGCGGGACAGGGCTGTGATTGTTTGGTTGTCACATTATTACTCTTGGTGAACACTGCGAATTTTATCTCATTCGGAAATTTCACTTCAACTTCAATTGAAATTCACCTGGTATTATCCTTCGTTGTGCGAACACTATGCATAAAGCCCGATTTAAAACAAAACGAACATTGAGGCGCGCTTAGACTGTCGGGGTTCTTATTTATCTAAGACCTTTGTCCTTCCCTTTCTTACCAACGCTAATTTGTCTAATGTATTTACACCCGCAATCAATTATTAATGTTTTCTAATTCCCCTTGTAAAACTGTTTCATCGATTTTTCTTTCCTATTTCAATTATTCAGAATTACTTATTTATTTGTTAATTAATTTGACGGAGGTACCGATACCCCGCCGTGGGCCTCTGGTTTTTTTTTAATTAATTGCTGTCGGCTTTAAACAAAATCTTCGGAACAAGACAATAAGCAGGGGGTGATATCTGTCGTTTAAAGCTTAATGCCGGGTCGTTAAATGCATTGTCTGTTACCACAATACATGTTTATCTACAGTCCACGGGCGCAATAATCTTATCTTTACATTTATATTGCTTAAAAAAAACGTACTGTTAAACGATTTACAAGCGCGGATCTAAAAGGGGGGACACACGAGCGGATCCAGAAGTTTTTGAATGGGGAAAAGGGGGGGGGTGTTCTACAGTAATTTTGGTTTTCAAAGGGGGAGTCCATCCTCAAATTTAATTTTCTACAACAAAATGGGGGATTTCAAGCCCCGAAACCCCCACTGGACCGAATTTACGGACAAAAAAAAAAATACCAAAAAAAAAAACAAAAAAAAAAAAAAAAAAAAAAAAAAAAAATACCGAGATTGACACCCGCGCGTCTCAAACCAGTACTCCGCTCATATTTCAAAAATAATATCATGAATGTTAAAATGATTAAAATTGTTTCTGAAATAATTATCAATGTCAAAAATGAATGATAAATTTTTGTGAAATGATTATGTCTATGAAATATTGACTACATTATAATTGTCTTGGTTTGACCTGTTGAGAGTTTCTGTTGTCTGAGTAGATTTATATTCAAGGGATTATGTATTTTCAAATCACCACCACCACCATAACACCAAAAAAAAAAAAATAATAATAAAAAAAAAAACAAAAAAAACAACCCCAAACAACTAGTTTGTAAAAATCATATCCCCCCCTTCCCCACCATGATCTAATGATCTAGAGCACAGGCAATTGCATCGCTTGGGGGTCGAATTTACTATATAAAGAGTAAAGGTATAGAACTCTAAATATAGGGTATCCAAGTTAGCCGATGTAAAAACAATAAATTATATAGTAAATTCGACCCCAAGCGATACAATTGCCTGTGATCTAGAGGGAATGTTATGTCCGTTATTGAATGGACATAATATATCAAATTAAAGTCTCTATGCTTCAATTTTTACCTTGTGACCTTCACCTTGTAATTTAACCTATTTTTGACAAATCTGAATTTAGGCCAGCCCATAACGTTGGAATGGCTAGCGACAGCGTTTTTATATTTCACAAATGTATTCCTTTTGACAAGAGCTTTCTTTATGTAGTAAATAAGTTTACTTCATTGTCTTGATCTTGGAGTTTGACTTACTTTGAAAAACTATAATATGGGCGAGAATTCTGCCATTCTGTTAGAGAAAAAAATAATCAGATTTTTTTTTTTTCATAATTTGTGATTGTACGCGGAATAGAGAAAGGCGACTTTTAAACAGGATGTTGGAGATGAATATTCTTGTGACCATTTCTTAATGATCACGAGACCCGACACATCAGGATGACGCAATGTAGCAACTAAATGACTACTTCATCTACACTAACGTGACTAATATTCAGGTCGGACCCGGTCTAGATGCGTATAACATTTCATCAACGCAATTTAAGTATTTTAAGGTAATTTACATTAAAACAATAGTTGCTGTCATTTTGATGTCGAAAATTTGTGTTGTAAAATTGTGATTTACCATATTTCAATGAAAGAAAAAAACAACAACAAAGATTCATAAACTTTTATTATTGATATTTGTGTCCGTAACCAACTGAAAGTCTCTAAAAGAAGCCATTCCATTCCATTCATTTATTCTCACACGTCAATGAACATGACATAGTGAAATACATAGACAATCACACTAAAATTTATATATACCACAGGGGCTAAGCCCGGTTTGGGCCCGAACTCTGTGATACCATAAATCTATATCTATGGTATCACAGAGTTCGGGCCCAAAACGGGCTTAGCCCCTGTGATATATACATGCGTGTTGAGATGCATATAGAATAATGGAGACTATAGAATAGTTTAAACAATATTTATTCGTAAATAATTAGATAATGTTTACAAACAATGTCTTATACATGAAATAGATTGAGAAACAAGCCAAAAGACTTATATTAATCTCGCAAGTAAGAAGTGAATGAAAATTCATTCTAAGTAAAATAAGTCGTATACTAATTATTATAATACACACAAAAAGAAATAGGAATAAGAGAGAAAAGCTGGAATTGAGTATTGGGAGAAAAAATAACACACGTTTATATGTATGATAAGTGTCGATACAGATCAAATGCATATAAACTATAGACAAAGTTGAAATAATAAATTGTAGAGTTGTGCCATATAAACAATAAGTAATAAACACAGGTTTTCCACTTATTACAACCTTGGTGCACATGAGTATATTTTATATACAATATGACAGTATTACATGTAGATGTAGTAGAACAGCTTTCAGAACCTTTTACTTTCAACAAGAAATTTTTGGGCTAAATAAAAAATGCTGTTGTTCTCACTTTCAGATAAATTTTCATTACCGTATAACAATAATTCTACATTAAGTGGATATGGCCGTGTCAGAATTGTATTGGTCCTAACTCTTGAGTACATATTACAGCGTAAAAGAAAATGATCAATACTTTCTACTTCTCCACAAATGCAAAGGGGTGAATTAAATAATTTTCTTTGAAACATATTAAGATTAAGAGCACTGCATTCTAATCTTAATTTTGCATGAAGTGTTTGTCCGATTCTTGTTCCTAAATAAAAATAGTTTGGAATATTAATGACACTTATATTAAGATATTTCTTAAAGCTAGATAGAGATGGATTTAATTGGACATTTCGAGGAAGTGCATTCCATTTCCTTATTGTAGATGGAAAAAATGAATTAAAGTATAGCTTGGTTCTAGAGTTGATTTCTTGCAGTGAATTAGTTGCTCTTGTGTTGTAGCTGTGACCTTGATTTCTCAGAGACTGAATTATATTGTTTAGATAATTGGGAGTGGCAAATCAACATCAACATGAAAGGTTGACCACATCCATTATAGTTCCAATAAATCTGGATAAATTCAACAACAATTTGAAATTTGTAAAAGAAAATAAATCGTGAAAGTCTAAAACAGTTGGTCTATGATGAAATTTTAAAACAGTTGGTCTATGATGAAATTTTAAAACAGTTGGTCTATGATGAAATTTTAAAACAGTTGGTCTATGATTGAAATTTTAAAACAGTTGGTCTATGATGAAATTTTAAAACAGTTGGTCTGTGATGAAATTTTAAAACATTTGTTCTATGATGAAATTTTAAAATAGTTGGTCTATGATGAAATTTTAAAGCATTTGGTCTATGATGAAATCTTCGCTGTAAGTACATTTTTCGGAAGTCTTAAATTTTCACACAAAAATATATAATAAAATTCGTCGCCTATTTCAGA